>NW_027364572.1:0-207326 GCF_046119375.1 Phyllobates terribilis
CAAAAAATTTCAGAATTGCACCTTGCAATGTGGAGAAATTACTGTTTGTGCATTTACAATATTCATTGATTTTTACCATTGAAAAACGTCCAGAAATGATTGAAGCTACTGACTGAATGAAAGTAGCTGGCTTCTCACTCTCTTTGAATCTTCTTTATCATGCTAAGAGGAGCAGGAAAAAGCAAAAAATTTCAGACTTGCACCTTGCAATGCGGAGAAATTACTGTTTGTGCATTTACAATATTCATTGATTTTTACCATTGAAAAACGTCCAGAAATGATTGAAGCTACTGACTGAATGAAAGTAGCTGGCTTCTCACTCTCTTTGAATCTTCTTTATCATGCTAAGAGGAGCAGGAAAAAGCAAAAAATTTCAGACTTGCACCTTGCAATGCGGAGAAATTACTGTTTGTGCATTTACAATATTCATTGATTTTTGCCATTGAAAAACATCATGTTATTCATATACCAGAAATGTTTGAAGCTACTGACTGAATGAAAGGAGCTGGCATCTCACTCTCTTTGAATCTTCTTTATCATGCTAAGAGGAGCAGGAAAAAGCAAAAAATTTCAGAATTGCACCTTGCAATGCGGAGAAATTACTGTTTGTGCATTTACAATATTCATTGATTTTTGCCATTGAAAAACGTCCAGAAATGATTGAAGCTACTGACTGAATGAAAGGAGCTGGCATCTCACTCTCTTTGAATCTTCTTTATCATGCTAAGAGGAGCAGGTAAAAGCAAAAAATTTCAGAATTGCACCTTGCAATGCGGAGAAATTACTGTTTGTGCATTTACAATATTCATTGATTTTTGCCATTGAAAAACGTCCAGAAATGATTGAAGCTACTGACTGATAGAAAGGAGCTGGCATCTGACTCTCTTTGAGCCTTGTTTATCATGCTAAGAGGAGCAGGAAAAAGCAAAAAATTTCAGAATTGCACCTTGCAATGCGGAGAAATTACTGTTTTTGCATTTGCAATATTCATTGATTTTTGCCATTGAAAAACGTCCAGAAATGATTGAAGCTACTGACTGAATGAAAGGAGCTGGCATCTCACTCTCTTTGAATCTTCTTTATCATGCTAAGAGGAGCAGGAAAAAGCAAAAAATTTCAGAATTGCACCTTGCAATGCGGAGAAATTACTGTTTGTGCATTTACAATATTCATTGATTTTTGCCATTGAAAAACATCATGTTATTCATATACCAGAAATGATTGAAGCTACTGACTGAATGAAAGGAGCTGGCATCTCACTCTCTTTGAATCTTCTTTATCATGCTAAGAGGAGCAGGAAAAAGTAAAAAATTTCAGAATTGCACCTTGCAATGCGGAGAAATTACTGTTTGTGCATTTATAATATTCAATGATTTTTGCCATTGAAAAACGTCCAGAAATGATTGAAGCTACTGACTGAACGAAAGGAGCTGGCATCTCACTCTCTTTGAATCTTCTTTATCATGCTAAGAGGAGCAGGAAAAAGCAAAAAATTTCAGAATTGCACCTTGCAATGCGGAGAAATTACTGTTTGTGCATTTACAATATTCATTGATGTTTGCCATTGAAAAACGTCCAGAAATGATTGAAGCTACTGACTGAATGAAAGGAGCTGGCATCTCACTCTCTTTGAATCTTCTTTATCATGCTAAGAGGAGCAGGAAAAAGCAAAAAATTTCAGAATTGCACTTTGCAATGCGGAGAAATTACTGTTTGTGCATTTACAATATTCATTGACTTTTGCCATTGAAAAACATCATGTTATTCATATACCAGAAATGTTTGAAGCTACTGACTGAATGAAAGGAGCTGACATCTCACTCTCTTTGAATCTTCTTTATCATGCTAAGAGGAGCAGGAAAAAGCAAAAAATTTCAGAATTGCACCTTGCAATGCGGAGAAATTACTGTTTGTGCATTTACAATATTGATTGATTTTTGCCATTGAAAAACGTCCAGAAATGATTGAAGCTACTGACTGAATGAAAGGAGCTGGCATCTCACTCTCTTTGAATCTTCTTTATCATGCTAAGAGGAGCAGGAAAAAGCAAAAAATTTCAGAATTGCAGCTTGCAATGCGGAGAAATTACTGTTTGTGCATTTACAATATTCATTGATTTTTGCCATTGAAAAACATCATGTTATTCATATACCAGAAATGTTTGAAGCTACTGACTGAATGAAAGGAGCTGGCATCTCACTCTCTTTGAATCTTCTTTATCATGCTAAGAGGAGCAGGAAAAAGCAAAAAATTTCAGAATTGCACCTTGCAATGCGGAGAAATTACTGTTTGTGCATTTACAATATTCATTGATTTTTGCCATTGAAAAACATCATGTTATTCATATACCAGAAATGTTTAAAGCTACTGACTGAATGAAAGGAGCTGGCATCTCACTCTCTTTGAATCTTCTTTATCATGCTAAGAGGAGCAGGAAAAAGCAAAAAATTTCAGAATTGCACCTTGCAATGTGGAGAAATTACTGTTTGTGCATTTACAATATTCATTGATTTTTACCATTGAAAAACGTCCAGAAATGATTGAAGCTACTGACTGAATGAAAGTAGCTGGCATCTCACTCTCTTTGAATCTTCTTTATCATGCTAAGAGGAGCAGGAAAAAGCAAAAAATTTCAGACTTGCACCTTGCAATGCGGAGAAATTACTGTTTGTGCATTTACAATATTCTTTGATTTTTGCCATTGAAAAACATCATGTTATTCATATACCAGAAATGTTTGAAGCTACTGACTGAATGAAAGGAGCTGGCATCTCACTCTCTTTGAATCTTCTTTATCATGCTAAGAGGAGCAGGAAAAAGCAAAAAATTTCAGAATTGCACCTTGCAATGCGGAGAAATTACTGTTTGTGCATTTACAATATTCATTGATTTTTGCCATTGAAAAACGTCCAGAAATGATTGAAGCTACTGACTGAATGAAAGGAGCTGGCATCTCACTCTCTTTGAATATTCTTTATCATGCTAAGAGGAGCAGGAAAAAGCAAAAAATTTCAGAATTGCACCTTGCAATGCGGAGAAATTACTGTTTGTGCATTTACAATATTCATTGATTTTTGCCATTGAAAAACGTCCAGAAATGATTGAAGCTACTGACTGAATGAAAGGAGCTGGCATCTCACTCTCTTTGAATCTTCTTTATCATGCTAAGAGGAGCAGGAAAAAGCAAAAAATTTCAGAATTGCACCTTGCAATGCGGAGAAATTACTGTTTGTGCATTTACAATATTCATTGATTTTTGCCATTGAAAAACATGTTATTCATATACCAGAAATGTTTGAAGCTACTGACTGAATGAAAGGAGCTGGCACCTCACTCTCTTTGAATCTTCTTTATCATGCTAAGAGGAGCGGGAAAAAGCAAAAAATTTCAGAATTGCACCTTGCAATGCGGAGAAATTACTGTTTGTGCATTTACAATATTCATTGATTTTTGCCATTGAAAAACGTCCAGAAATGATTGAAGGTACTGACTGAATGAAAGGAGCTGGTATCTCACTCTCTTTGAATCTTCTTTATCATGCTAAGAGGAGCAGGAAAAAGCAAAAAATTTCAGAATTGCAACTTGCAATGCGGAGAAATTACTGTTTGTGCATTTACAATATTCATTGATTTTTGCCATTGAAAATCGTCCAGAAATGATTGAAGCTACTGACTGAATGAAAGGAGCTGGCATCTCACTCTCTTTGAATCTTCTTTATCATGCTAAGAGGAGCAGGAAAAAGCAAAAAATTTCAGAATTGCACCTTGCAATGCGGAGAAATTACAGTTTGTGCATTTACAATATTCATTGATTTTTGCCATTGAAAAACATCCAGAAATGATTGAAGCTACTGACTGAATGAAAGGAGCTGGCATCTCACTCTCTTTGAATCTTCTGTATCATGCTAAGAGAAGCAGGAAAAAGCAAAAAATTTCAGAATTGCACCTTGCAATGCGGAGAAATTACTGTTTGTGCATTTACAATATTCATTGATTTTTGCCATTGAAAAACATCATGTTATTCATATACCAGAAATGTTTGAAGCTACTGACTGAATGAAAGGAGCTGGCATCTCACTCTCTTTGAATCTTCTTTATCATGCTAAGAGGAGCAGGAAAAAGCAAAAAATTTCAGAATTGCACCTTGCAATGTGGAGAAATTACTGTTTGTGCATTTACAATATTCATTGATTTTTACCATTGAAAAACGTCCAGAAATGATTGAAGCTACTGACTGAATGAAAGTAGCTGGCTTCTCACTCTCTTTGAATCTTCTTTATCATGCTAAGAGGAGCAGGAAAAAGCAAAAAATTTCAGACTTGCACCTTGCAATGCGGAGAAATTACTGTTTGTGCATTTACAATATTCATTGATTTTTACCATTGAAAAACGTCCAGAAATGATTGAAGCTACTGACTGAATGAAAGTAGCTGGCTTCTCACTCTCTTTGAATCTTCTTTATCATGCTAAGAGGAGCAGGAAAAAGCAAAAAATTTCAGACTTGCACCTTGCAATGCGGAGAAATTACTGTTTGTGCATTTACAATATTCATTGATTTTTGCCATTGAAAAACATCATGTTATTCATATACCAGAAATGTTTGAAGCTACTGACTGAATGAAAGGAGCTGGCATCTCACTCTCTTTGAATCTTCTTTATCATGCTAAGAGGAGCAGGAAAAAGCAAAAAATTTCAGAATTGCACCTTGCAATGTGGAGAAATTACTGTTTGTGCATTTACAATATTCATTGATTTTTACCATTGAAAAACGTCCAGAAATGATTGAAGCTACTGACTGAATGAAAGTAGCTGGCATCCCACTCTCTTTGAATCTTCTTTATCATGCTAAGAGGAGCAGGAAAAAGCAAAAAATTTCAGACTTGCACCTTGCAATGCGGAGAAATTACTGTTTGTGCATTTACAATATTCATTGATTTTTGCCATTGAAAAACATCATGTTATTCATATACCAGAAATGTTTGAAGCTACTGACTGAATGAAAGGAGCTGGCATCTCACTCTCTTTGAATCTTCTTTATCATGCTAAGAGGAGCAGGAAAAAGCAAAAAATTTCAGAATTGCACCTTGCAATGTGGAGAAATTACTGTTTGTGCATTTACAATATTCATTGATTTTTACCATTGAAAAACGTCCAGAAATGATTGAATCTACTGACTGAATGAAAGTAGCTGGCATCTCACTCTCTTTGAATCTTCTTTATCATGCTAAGAGGAGCAGGAAAAAGCAAAAAATTTCAGAATTGCACCTTGCAATGCGGAGAAATTACTGTTTGTGCATTTACAATATTCATTGATTTTTGCCATTGAAAAACATCATGTTATTCATATACCAGAAATGTTTGAAGCTACTGACTGAATGAAAGGAGCTGGCATCTCACTCTCTTTGAATCTTCTTTATCATGCTAAGAGGAGCAGGAAAAAGCAAAAAATTTCAGAATTGCACCTTGCAATGTGGAGAAATTACTGTTTGTGCATTTACAATATTCATTGATTTTTACCATTGAAAAACGTCCAGAAATGATTGAAGCTACTGACTGAATGAAAGTAGCTGGCATCTCACTCTCTTTGAATCTTCTTTATCATGCTAAGAGGAGCAGGAAAAAGCAAAAAATTTCAGACTTGCACCTTGCAATGCGGAGAAATTACTGTTTGTGCATTTACAATATTCTTTGATTTTTGCCATTGAAAAACATCATGTTATTCATATACCAGAAATGTTTGAAGCTACTGACTGAATGAAAGGAGCTGGCATCTCACTCTCTTTGAATCTTCTTTATCATGCTAAGAGGAGCAGGAAAAAGCAAAAAATTTCAGAATTGCACCTTGCAATGCGGAGAAATTACTGTTTGTGCATTTACAATATTCATTGATTTTTGCCATTGAAAAACGTCCAGAAATGATTGAAGCTACTGACTGAATGAAAGGAGCTGGCATCTCACTCTCTTTGAATATTCTTTATCATGCTAAGAGGAGCAGGAAAAAGCAAAAAATTTCAGAATTGCACCTTGCAATGCGGAGAAATTACTGTTTGTGCATTTACAATATTCATTGATTTTTGCCATTGAAAAACGTCCAGAAATGATTGAAGCTACTGACTGAATGAAAGGAGCTGGCATCTCACTCTCTTTGAATCTTCTTTATCATGCTAAGAGGAGCAGGAAAAAGCAAAAAATTTCAGAATTGCACCTTGCAATGCGGAGAAATTACTGTTTGTGCATTTACAATATTCATTGATTTTTGCCATTGAAAAACATGTTATTCATATACCAGAAATGTTTGAAGCTACTGACTGAATGAAAGGAGCTGGCACCTCACTCTCTTTGAATCTTCTTTATCATGCTAAGAGGAGCGGGAAAAAGCAAAAAATTTCAGAATTGCACCTTGCAATGCGGAGAAATTACTGTTTGTGCATTTACAATATTCATTGATTTTTGCCATTGAAAAACGTCCAGAAATGATTGAAGGTACTGACTGAATGAAAGGAGCTGGTATCTCACTCTCTTTGAATCTTCTTTATCATGCTAAGAGGAGCAGGAAAAAGCAAAAAATTTCAGAATTGCAACTTGCAATGCGGAGAAATTACTGTTTGTGCATTTACAATATTCATTGATTTTTGCCATTGAAAATCGTCCAGAAATGATTGAAGCTACTGACTGAATGAAAGGAGCTGGCATCTCACTCTCTTTGAATCTTCTTTATCATGCTAAGAGGAGCAGGAAAAAGCAAAAAATTTCAGAATTGCACCTTGCAATGCGGAGAAATTACAGTTTGTGCATTTACAATATTCATTGATTTTTGCCATTGAAAAACATCCAGAAATGATTGAAGCTACTGACTGAATGAAAGGAGCTGGCATCTCACTCTCTTTGAATCTTCTGTATCATGCTAAGAGAAGCAGGAAAAAGCAAAAAATTTCAGAATTGCACCTTGCAATGCGGAGAAATTACTGTTTGTGCATTTACAATATTCATTGATTTTTGCCATTGAAAAACATCATGTTATTCATATACCAGAAATGTTTGAAGCTACTGACTGAATGAAAGGAGCTGGCATCTCACTCTCTTTGAATCTTCTTTATCATGCTAAGAGGAGCAGGAAAAAGCAAAAAATTTCAGAATTGCACCTTGCAATGTGGAGAAATTACTGTTTGTGCATTTACAATATTCATTGATTTTTACCATTGAAAAACGTCCAGAAATGATTGAAGCTACTGACTGAATGAAAGTAGCTGGCTTCTCACTCTCTTTGAATCTTCTTTATCATGCTAAGAGGAGCAGGAAAAAGCAAAAAATTTCAGACTTGCACCTTGCAATGCGGAGAAATTACTGTTTGTGCATTTACAATATTCATTGATTTTTACCATTGAAAAACGTCCAGAAATGATTGAAGCTACTGACTGAATGAAAGTAGCTGGCTTCTCACTCTCTTTGAATCTTCTTTATCATGCTAAGAGGAGCAGGAAAAAGCAAAAAATTTCAGACTTGCACCTTGCAATGCGGAGAAATTACTGTTTGTGCATTTACAATATTCATTGATTTTTGCCATTGAAAAACATCATGTTATTCATATACCAGAAATGTTTGAAGCTACTGACTGAATGAAAGGAGCTGGCATCTCACTCTCTTTGAATCTTCTTTATCATGCTAAGAGGAGCAGGAAAAAGCAAAAAATTTCAGAATTGCACCTTGCAATGTGGAGAAATTACTGTTTGTGCATTTACAATATTCATTGATTTTTACCATTGAAAAACGTCCAGAAATGATTGAAGCTACTGACTGAATGAAAGTAGCTGGCATCCCACTCTCTTTGAATCTTCTTTATCATGCTAAGAGGAGCAGGAAAAAGCAAAAAATTTCAGACTTGCACCTTGCAATGCGGAGAAATTACTGTTTGTGCATTTACAATATTCATTGATTTTTGCCATTGAAAAACATCATGTTATTCATATACCAGAAATGTTTGAAGCTACTGACTGAATGAAAGGAGCTGGCATCTCACTCTCTTTGAATCTTCTTTATCATGCTAAGAGGAGCAGGAAAAAGCAAAAAATTTCAGAATTGCACCTTGCAATGTGGAGAAATTACTGTTTGTGCATTTACAATATTCATTGATTTTTACCATTGAAAAACGTCCAGAAATGATTGAATCTACTGACTGAATGAAAGTAGCTGGCATCTCACTCTCTTTGAATCTTCTTTATCATGCTAAGAGGAGCAGGAAAAAGCAAAAAATTTCAGACTTGCACCTTGCAATGCGGAGAAATTACTGTTTGTGCATTTACAATATTCATTGATTTTTGCCATTGAAAAACATCATGTTATTCATATACCAGAAATGTTTGAAGCTACTGACTGAATGAAAGGAGCTGGCATCTCACTCTCTTTGAATCTTCTTTATCATGCTAAGAGGAGCAGGAAAAAGCAAAAAATTTCAGAATTGCACCTTGCAATGCGGAGAAATTACTGTTTGTGCATTTACAATATTCATTGATTTTTGCCATTGAAAAACATCATGTTATTCATATACCAGAAATGTTTGAAGCTACTGACTGAATGAAAGGAGCTGGCATCTCACTCTCTTTGAATCTTCTTTATCATGCTAAGAGGAGCAGGAAAAAGCAAAAAATTTCAGAATTGCACCTTGCAATGTGGAGAAATTACTGTTTGTGCATTTACAATATTCATTGATTTTTACCATTGAAAAACGTCCAGAAATGATTGAAGCTACTGACTGAATGAAAGTAGCTGGCATCTCACTCTCCTTGAATCTTCTTTATCATGCTAAGAGGAGCAGGAAAAAGCAAAAAATTTCAGACTTGCACCTTGCAATGCGGAGAAATTACTGTTTGTGCATTTACAATATTCATTGATTTTTGCCATTGAAAAACATCATGTTATTCATATACCAGAAATGTTTGAAGCTACTGACTGAATGAAAGGAGCTGGCATCTCACTCTCTTTGAATTTTCTTTATCATGCTAAGAGGAGCAGGAAAAAGCAAAAAATTTCAGAATTGCACCTTGCAATGCGGAGAAATTACTGTTTGTGCATATACAATATTCATTGATTTTTGCCATTGAAAAACGTCCAGAAATGATTGAAGCTACTGACTGAATGAAAGGAGCTGGCATCTCACTCTCTTTGAATCTTGTTTATCATGCTAAGAGGAGCAGGAAAAAGCAAAAAATTTCCGAATTGCACCTTGCAATGCGGAGAAATTACTGTTTGTGCATTTACAATATTCATTGATTTTTGCCATTGAAAAACGTCCAGAAATGATTGAAGCTACTGACTGAATGAAAGAAGCTGGCATCTCACTCTCTTTGAATCTTCTTTATCATGCTAAGAGGAGCAGGAAAAAGCAAAAAATTTCAGAATTGCACCTTGCAATGCGGAGAAATTACTGTTTGTGCATTTACAATATTCATTGATTTTTCCCATTGAAAAACATCATGTTATTCATATACCAGAAATGATTGAAGCTACTGACTGAATGAAAGGAGCTGGCATCTCACTCTCTTTGAATCTTCTTTATCATGCTAAGAGGAGCAGGAAAAAGTAAAAAATTTCAGAATTGCACCTTGCAATGCAGAGAAATTACTGTTTGTGCATTTATAATATTCAATGATTTTTGCCATTGAAAAATGTCCAGAAATGATTGAAGCTACTGACTGAACGAAAGGAGCTGGCATCTCACTCTCTTTGAATCTTCTTTATCATGCTAAGAGGAGCAGGAAAAAGCAAAAAATTTCAGAATTGCACCTTGCAATGCGGAGAAATTACTGTTTGTGCATTTACAATATTCATTGATTTTTGCCATTGAAAAACGTCCAGAAATTATTGAAGCTACTGACTGAATGAAAGGAGCTGGCATCTCACTCTCTTTGAATCTTCTTTATCATGCTAAGAGGAGCAGGAAAAAGCAAAAAATTTCAGAATTGCACCTTGCAATGCGGATAAATTACTGTTTGTGCATTTACAATATTCATTGATTTTTGCCATTGAAAAACATCATGTTATTCATATACCAGAAATGTTTGAAGCTACTGACTGAATGAAAGGAGCTGACATCTCACTCTCTTTGAATCTTCTTTATCATGCTAAGAGGAGCAGGAAAAAGCAAAAAATTTCAGAATTGCACTTTGCAATGCGAAGAAATTACTGTTTGTGCATTTACAATATTCATTGATTTTTGCCATTGAAAAACGTCCAGAAATGATTGAAGCTACTGACTGAATGAAAGGAGCTGGCATCTCACTCTCTTTGAATCTTCTTTATCATGCTAAGAGGAGCAGGAAAAAGCAAAAAATTTCAGAATTGCACCTTGCAATGCGGAGAAATTACTGTTTGTGCATTTACAATATTCATTGATTTTTGCCATTGAAAAACATCATGTTATTCATATACCAGAAATGTTTGAAGCTACTGACTGAATGAAAGGAGCTGGCATCTCACTCTCTTTGAATCTTCTTTATCATGCTAAGAGGAGCAGGAAAAAGCAAAAAATTTCAGAATTGCACCTTGCAATGTGGAGAAATTACTGTTTGTGCATTTACAATATTCATTGATTTTTACCATTGAAAAACGTCCAGAAATGATTGAAGCTACTGACTGAATGAAAGTAGCTGGCATCTCACTCTCCTTGAATCTTCTTTATCATGCTAAGAGGAGCAGGAAAAAGCAAAAAATTTCAGACTTGCACCTTGCAATGCGGAGAAATTACTGTTTGTGCATTTACAATATTCATTGATTTTTGCCATTGAAAAACATCATGTTATTCATATACCAGAAATGTTTGAAGCTACTGACTGAATGAAAGGAGCTGGCATCTCACTCTCTTTGAATTTTCTTTATCATGCTAAGAGGAGCAGGAAAAAGCAAAAAATTTCAGAATTGCACCTTGCAATGCGGAGAAATTACTGTTTGTGCATATACAATATTCATTGATTTTTGCCATTGAAAAACGTCCAGAAATGATTGAAGCTACTGACTGAATGAAAGGAGCTGGCATCTCACTCTCTTTGAATCTTGTTTATCATGCTAAGAGGAGCAGGAAAAAGCAAAAAATTTCCGAATTGCACCTTGCAATGCGGAGAAATTACTGTTTGTGCATTTACAATATTCATTGATTTTTGCCATTGAAAAACGTCCAGAAATGATTGAAGCTACTGACTGAATGAAAGAAGCTGGCATCTCACTCTCTTTGAATCTTCTTTATCATGCTAAGAGGAGCAGGAAAAAGCAAAAAATTTCAGAATTGCACCTTGCAATGCGGAGAAATTACTGTTTGTGCATTTACAATATTCATTGATTTTTCCCATTGAAAAACATCATGTTATTCATATACCAGAAATGATTGAAGCTACTGACTGAATGAAAGGAGCTGGCATCTCACTCTCTTTGAATCTTCTTTATCATGCTAAGAGGAGCAGGAAAAAGTAAAAAATTTCAGAATTGCACCTTGCAATGCAGAGAAATTACTGTTTGTGCATTTATAATATTCAATGATTTTTGCCATTGAAAAATGTCCAGAAATGATTGAAGCTACTGACTGAACGAAAGGAGCTGGCATCTCACTCTCTTTGAATCTTCTTTATCATGCTAAGAGGAGCAGGAAAAAGCAAAAAATTTCAGAATTGCACCTTGCAATGCGGAGAAATTACTGTTTGTGCATTTACAATATTCATTGATTTTTGCCATTGAAAAACGTCCAGAAATTATTGAAGCTACTGACTGAATGAAAGGAGCTGGCATCTCACTCTCTTTGAATCTTCTTTATCATGCTAAGAGGAGCAGGAAAAAGCAAAAAATTTCAGAATTGCACCTTGCAATGCGGATAAATTACTGTTTGTGCATTTACAATATTCATTGATTTTTGCCATTGAAAAACATCATGTTATTCATATACCAGAAATGTTTGAAGCTACTGACTGAATGAAAGGAGCTGACATCTCACTCTCTTTGAATCTTCTTTATCATGCTAAGAGGAGCAGGAAAAAGCAAAAAATTTCAGAATTGCACTTTGCAATGCGAAGAAATTACTGTTTGTGCATTTACAATATTCATTGATTTTTGCCATTGAAAAACGTCCAGAAATGATTGAAGCTACTGACTGAATGAAAGGAGCTGGCATCTCACTCTCTTTGAATCTTCTTTATCATGCTAAGAGGAGCAGGAAAAAGCAAAAAATTTCAGAATTGCACCTTGCAATGCGGAGAAATTACTGTTTGTGCATTTACAATATTCATTGATTTTTGCCATTGAAAAACATCATGTTATTCATATACCAGAAATGTTTGAAGCTACTGACTGAATGAAAGGAGCTGGCATCTCACTCTCTTTGAATCTTCTTTATCATGCTAAGAGGAGCAGGAAAAAGCAAAAAATTTCAGAATTGCACCTTGCAATGTGGAGAAATTACTGTTTGTGCATTTACAATATTCATTGATTTTTACCATTGAAAAACGTCCAGAAATGATTGAAGCTACTGACTGAATGAAAGTAGCTGGCATCTCACTCTCTTTGAATCTTCTTTATCATGCTAAGAGGAGCAGGAAAAAGCAAAAAATTTCAGACTTGCACCTTGCAATGCGGAGAAATTACTGTTTGTGCATTTACAATATTCATTGATTTTTGCCATTGAAAAACATCATGTTATTCATATACCAGAAATGTTTGAAGCTACTGACTGAATGAAAGGAGCTGGCATCTCACTCTCTTTGAATCTTCTTTATCATGCTAAGAGGAGCAGGAAAACGCAAAAAATTTCAGAATTGCACCTTGCAATGCGGAGAAATTACTGTTTGTGCATTTACAATATTCATTGATTTTTGCCATTGAAAAACATCATGTTATTCATATACCAGAAATGTTTGAAGCTACTGACTGAATGAAAGGAGCTGGCATCTCACTCTCTTTGAATCTTCTTTATCATGCTAAGAGGAGCAGGAAAAAGCAAAAAATTTCAGAATTGCACCTTGCAATGTGGAGAAATTACTGTTTGTGCATTTACAATATTCATTGATTTTTACCATTGAAAAACGTCCAGAAATGATTGAAGCTACTGACTGAATGAAAGTAGCTGGCATCTCACTCTCCTTGAATCTTCTTTATCATGCTAAGAGGAGCAGGAAAAAGCAAAAAATTTCAGACTTGCACCTTGCAATGCGGAGAAATTACTGTTTGTGCATTTACAATATTCATTGATTTTTGCCATTGAAAAACATCATGTTATTCATATACCAGAAATGTTTGAAGCTACTGACTGAATGAAAGGAGCTGGCATCTCACTCTCTTTGAATCTTCTTTATCATGCTAAGAGGAGCAGGAAAAAGCAAAAAATTTCAGAATTGCACCTTGCAATGCGGAGAAATTACTGTTTGTGCATTTACAATATTCATTGATTTTTGCCATTGAAAAACGTCCAGAAATGATTGAAGCTACTGACTGAATGAAAGGAGCTGGCATCTCACTCTCTTTGAATCTTCTTTATCATGCTAAGAGGAGCAGGAAAAAGCAAAAAATTTCAGAATTGCACCTTGCAATTCGGAGAAATTACTGTTTGTGCATTTACAATATTCATTGATTTTTGTCATTGAAAAACATCATGTTATTCATATACCAGAAATGATTGAAGCTACTGACTGAATGAAAGGAGCTGGCATCTCACTCTCTTTGAATCTTCTTTATCATGCTAAGAGGAGCAGGAAAAAGCAAAAAATTTCAGAATTGCACCTTGCAATGCGGAGAAATTACTGTTTGTGCATTTACAATATTCATTGATTTTTGCCATTGAAAAACGTCCAGAAATGATTGAAGCTACTGACTGAATGAAAGGAGCTGGCATCTCACTCTCTTTGAATCTTCTTTATCATGCTAAGAGGAGCAGGAAAAAGCAAAAAATTTCAGAATTGCACCTTGCAATGCGGATAAATTACTGTTTGTGCATTTACAATATTCATTGATTTTTGCCATTGAAAAACATCATGTTATTCATATACCAGAAATGTTTGAAGCTACTGACTGAATGAAAGGAGCTGACATCTCACTCTCTTTGAATCTTCTTTATCATGCTAAGAGGAGCAGGAAAAAGCTAAAAATTTCAGAATTGCACCTTGCAATGCGGAGAAATTACTGTTTGTGCATTTACAATATTCATTGATTTTTGCCATTGAAAAACGTCCAGAAATGATTGAAGCTACTGACTGAATGAAAGGAGCTGGCATCTCACTCTCTTTGAATCTTCTTTATCATGCTAAGAGGAGCAGGAAAAAGCAAAAAATTTCAGAATTGCACCTTGCAATGCGGAGAAATTACTGTTTGTGCATTTACAATATTCATTGATTTTTGCCATTGAAAAACATCATGTTATTCATATACCAGAAATGTTTGAAGCTACTGACTGAATGAAAGGAGCTGGCATCTCACTCTCTTTGAATCTTCTTTATGATGCTAAGAGGAGCAGGAAAAAGCAAAAAATTTCAGAATTGCACCTTGCAATGCGGAGAAATTACTGTTTGTGCATTTACAATATTCATTGATTTTTGCCATTGAAAAACATCATGTTATTCATATACCAGAAATGTTTGAAGCTACTGACTGAATGAAAGGAGCTGGCATCTCACTCTCTTTGAATCTTCTTTATCATGCTAAGAGGAGCAGGAAAAAGCAAAAAATTTCAGAATTGCACCTTGCAATGCGGAGAAATTACTGTTTGTGCATTTACAATATTCATTGATTTTTGCCATTGAAAAACGTCCAGAAATGATTGAAGCTACTGACTGAATGAAAGGAGCTGGCATCTCACTCTCTTTGAATCTTGTTTATCATGCTAAGAGGAGCAGGAAAAAGCAAAAAATTTCAGAATTGCACCTTGCAATGCGGAGAAATTACTGTTTGTGCATTTACAATAATCATTGATTTTTGCCATTGAAAAACGTCCAGAAATGATTGAAGCTACTGACTGAATGAAAGGAGCTGGCATCTCACTCTCTTTGAATCTTCTTTATCATGCAAAGAGGAGCAGGAAAAAGCAAAAAATTTCAGAATTGCACCTTGCAATGCGGAGAAATTACTGTTTGTGCATTTACCATATTCATTGATTTTTGCCATTGAAAAACATCATGTTATTCATATACCAGAAATGATTGAAGCTACTGACTGAATGAAAGGAGCTGGCATCTCACTCTCTTTGAATCTTCTTTATCATGCTAAGAGGAGCAGGAAAAAGCAAAAAAATTCTGAATTGCACCTTGCAATGCGGAGAAATTACTGTTTGTGCATTTACAATATTCATTGATTTTTGCCATTGAAAAACGTCCAGAAATGATTGAAGCTACTGACTGAATGAAAGGAGCTGGCATCTCACTCTCTTTGAATCTTCTTTATCATGCTAAGAGGAGCAGGAAAAAGCAAAAAATTTCAGAATTGCACCTTGCAATGCGGATAAATTACTGTTTGTGCATTTACAATATTCATTGATTTTTGCCATTGAAAAACATCATGTTATTCATATACCAGAAATGTTTGAAGCTACTGACTGAATGAAAGGAGCTGACATCTCACTCTCTTTGAATCTTCTTTATCATGCTAAGAGGAGCAGGAAAAAGCAAAAAATTTCAGAATTGCACCTTGCAATGCGGAGAAATTACTGTTTGTGCATTTACAATATTCATTGATTTTTGCCATTGAAAAACGTCCAGAAATGATTGAAGCTACTGACTGAATGAAAGGAGCTGGCATCTCACTCTCTTTGAATCTTCTTTATCATGCTAAGAGGAGCAGGAAAAAGCAAAAAATTTCAGAATTGCACCTTGCAATGCGGAGAAATTACTGTTTGTGCATTTACAATATTCATTGATTTTTGCCATTGAAAAACATCATGTTATTCATATACCAGAAATGTTTGAAGCTACTGACTGAATGAAAGGAGCTGGCATCTCACTCTCTTTGAATCTTCTTTATGATGCTAAGAGGAGCAGGAAAAAGCAAAAAATTTCAGAATTGCACCTTGCAATGCGGAGAAATTACTGTTTGTGCATTTACAATATTCATTGATTTTTGCCATTGAAAAACATCATGTTATTCATATACCAGAAATGTTTGAAGCTACTGACTGAATGAAAGGAGCTGGCATCTCACTCTCTTTGAATCTTCTTTATCATGCTAAGAGGAGCAGGAAAAAGCAAAAAATTTCAGAATTGCACCTTGCAATGTGGAGAAATTACTGTTTGTGCATTTACAATATTCATTGATTTTTACCATTGAAAAACGTCCAGAAATGATTGAAGCTACTGACTGAATGAAAGTAGCTGGCATCTCACTCTCTTTGAATCTTCTTTATCATGCTAAGAGGAGCAGGAAAAAGCAAAAAATTTCAGACTTGCACCTTGCAATGCGGAGAAGTTACTGTTTGTGCATTTACAATATTCATTGATTTTTGCCATTGAAAAACATCATGTTATTCATATACCAGAAATGTTTGAAGCTACTGACTGAATGAAAGGAGCTGGCATCTCACTCTCTTTGAATCTTCTTTATCATGCTAAGAGGAGCAGGAAAAAGCAAAAAATTTCAGAATTGCACCTTGCAATGCGGAGAAATTACTGTTTGTGCATTTACAATATTCATTGATTTTTGCCATTGAAAAACGTCCAGAAATGATTGAAGCTACTGACTGAATGAAAGGAGCTGGCATCTCACTCTCTTTGAATCTTCTTTATCATGCTAAGAGGAGCAGGAAAAAGCAAAAAATTTCAGAATTGCACCTTGCAATGCGGAGAAATTACTGTTTGTGCATTTACAATATTCATTGATTTTTGCCATTGAAAAACATGTTATTCATATACCAGAAATGTTTGAAGCTACTGACTGAATGAAAGGAGCTGGCACCTCACTCTCTTTGAATCTTCTTTATCATGCTAAGAGGAGCGGGAAAAAGCAAAAAATTTCAGAATTGCACCTTGCAATGCGGAGAAATTACTGTTTGTGCATTTACAATATTCATTGATTTTTGCCATTGAAAAACGTCCAGAAATGATTGAAGGTACTGACTGAATGAAAGGAGCTGGCATCTCACTCTCTTTGAATCTTCTTTATCATGCTAAGAGGAGCAGGAAAAAGCAAAAAATTTCAGAATTGCAACTTGCAATGCGGAGAAATTACTGTTTGTGCATTTACAATATTCATTGATTTTTGCCATTGAAAATCGTCCAGAAATGATTGAAGCTACTGACTGAATGAAAGGAGCTGGCATCTCACTCTCTTTGAATCTTCTTTATCATGCTAAGAGGAGCAGGAAAAAGCAAAAAATTTCAGAATTGCACCTTGCAATGCGGAGAAATTACAGTTTGTGCATTTACAATATTCATTGATTTTTGCCATTGAAAAACATCCAGAAATGATTGAAGCTACTGACTGAATGAAAGGAGCTGGCATCTCACTCTCTTTGAATCTTCTGTATCATGCTAAGAGAAGCAGGAAAAAGCAAAAAATTTCAGAATTGCACCTTGCAATGCGGAGAAATTACTGTTTGTGCATTTACAATATTCATTGATTTTTGCCATTGAAAAACATCATGTTATTCATATACCAGAAATGTTTGAAGCTACTGACTGAATGAAAGGAGCTGGCATCTCACTCTCTTTGAATCTTCTTTATCATGCTAAGAGGAGCAGGAAAAAGCAAAAAATTTCAGAATTGCACCTTGCAATGTGGAGAAATTACTGTTTGTGCATTTACAATATTCATTGATTTTTACCATTGAAAAACGTCCAGAAATGATTGAAGCTACTGACTGAATGAAAGTAGCTGGCTTCTCACTCTCTTTGAATCTTCTTTATCATGCTAAGAGGAGCAGGAAAAAGCAAAAAATTTCAGACTTGCACCTTGCAATGCGGAGAAATTACTGTTTGTGCATTTACAATATTCATTGATTTTTACCATTGAAAAACGTCCAGAAATGATTGAAGCTACTGACTGAATGAAAGTAGCTGGCTTCTCACTCTCTTTGAATCTTCTTTATCATGCTAAGAGGAGCAGGAAAAAGCAAAAAATTTCAGACTTGCACCTTGCAATGCGGAGAAATTACTGTTTGTGCATTTACAATATTCATTGATTTTTGCCATTGAAAAACATCATGTTATTCATATACCAGAAATGTTTGAAGCTACTGACTGAATGAAAGGAGCTGGCATCTCACTCTCTTTGAATCTTCTTTATCATGCTAAGAGGAGCAGGAAAAAGCAAAAAATTTCAGAATTGCACCTTGCAATGTGGAGAAATTACTGTTTGTGCATTTACAATATTCATTGATTTTTACCATTGAAAAACGTCCAGAAATGATTGAAGCTACTGACTGAATGAAAGTAGCTGGCATCTCACTCTCTTTGAATCTTCTTTATCATGCTAAGAGGAGCAGGAAAAAGCAAAAAATTTCAGACTTGCACCTTGCAATGCGGAGAAATTACTGTTTGTGCATTTACAATATTCATTGATTTTTGCCATTGAAAAACATCATGTTATTCATATACCAGAAATGTTTGAAGCTACTGACTGAATGAAAGGAGCTGGCATCTCACTCTCTTTGAATCTTCTTTATCATGCTAAGAGGAGCAGGAAAAAGCAAAAAATTTCAGAATTGCACCTTGCAATGTGGAGAAATTACTGTTTGTGCATTTACAATATTCATTGATTTTTACCATTGAAAAACGTCCAGAAATGATTGAAGCTACTGACTGAATGAAAGTAGCTGGCATCTCACTCTCTTTGAATCTTCTTTATCATGCTAAGAGGAGCAGGAAAAAGCAAAAAATTTCAGACTTGCACCTTGCAATGCGGAGAAATTACTGTTTGTGCATTTACAATATTCATTGATTTTTGCCATTGAAAAACATCATGTTATTCATATACCAGAAATGTTTGAAGCTACTGACTGAATGAAAGGAGCTGGCATCTCACTCTCTTTGAATCTTCTTTATCATGCTAAGAGGAGCAGGAAAAAGCAAAAAATTTCAGAATTGCACCTTGCAATGCGGAGAAATTACTGTTTGTGCATTTACAATATTCATTGATTTTTGCCATTGAAAAACATCATGTTATTCATATACCAGAAATGTTTGAAGCTACTGACTGAATGAAAGGAGCTGGCATCTCACTCTCTTTGAATCTTCTTTATCATGCTAAGAGGAGCAGGAAAAAGCAAAAAATTTCAGAATTGCACCTTGCAATGTGGAGAAATTACTGTTTGTGCATTTACAATATTCATTGATTTTTACCATTGAAAAACGTCCAGAAATGATTGAAGCTACTGACTGAATGAAAGTAGCTGGCATCTCACTCTCCTTGAATCTTCTTTATCATGCTAAGAGGAGCAGGAAAAAGCAAAAAATTTCAGACTTGCACCTTGCAATGCGGAGAAATTACTGTTTGTGCATTTACAATATTCATTGATTTTTGCCATTGAAAAACATCATGTTATTCATATACCAGAAATGTTTGAAGCTACTGACTGAATGAAAGGAGCTGGCATCTCACTCTCTTTGAATTTTCTTTATCATGCTAAGAGGAGCAGGAAAAAGCAAAAAATTTCAGAATTGCACCTTGCAATGCGGAGAAATTACTGTTTGTGCATTTACAATATTCATTGATTTTTGCCATTGAAAAACGTCCAGAAATGATTGAAGCTACTGACTGAATGAAAGGAGCTGGCATCTCACTCTCTTTGAATCTTGTTTATCATGCTAAGAGGAGCAGGAAAAAGCAAAAAATTTCAGAATTGCACCTTGCAATGCGGAGAAATTACTGTTTGTGCATTTACAATATTCATTGATTTTTGCCATTGAAAAACGTCCAGAAATGATTGAAGCTACTGACTGAATGAAAGAAGCTGGCATCTCACTCTCTTTGAATCTTCTTTATCATGCTAAGAGGAGCAGGAAAAAGCAAAAAATTTCAGAATTGCACCTTGCAATGCGGAGAAATTACTGTTTGTGCATTTACAATATTCATTGATTTTTCCCATTGAAAAACATCATGTTATTCATATACCAGAAATGATTGAAGCTACTGACTGAATGAAAGGAGCTGGCATCTCACTCTCTTTGAATCTTCTTTATCATGCTAAGAGGAGCAGGAAAAAGTAAAAAATTTCAGAATTGCACCTTGCAATGCAGAGAAATTACTGTTTGTGCATTTATAATATTCAATGATTTTTGCCATTGAAAAACGTCCAGAAATGATTGAAGCTACTGACTGAACGAAAGGAGCTGGCATCTCACTCTCTTTGAATCTTCTTTATCATGCTAAGAGGAGCAGGAAAAAGCAAAAAATTTCAGAATTGCACCTTGCAATGCGGAGAAATTACTGTTTGTGCATTTACAATATTCATTGATTTTTGCCATTGAAAAACGTCCAGAAATGATTGAAGCTACTGACTGAATGAAAGGAGCTGGCATCTCACTCTCTTTGAATCTTCTTTATCATGCTAAGAGGAGCAGGAAAAAGCAAAAAATTTCAGAATTGCACCTTGCAATGCGGATAAATTACTGTTTGTGCATTTACAATATTCATTGATTTTTGCCATTGAAAAACATCATGTTATTCATATACCAGAAATGTTTGAAGCTACTGACTGAATGAAAGGAGCTGACATCTCACTCTCTTTGAATCTTCTTTATCATGCTAAGAGGAGCAGGAAAAAGCAAAAAATTTCAGAATTGCACTTTGCAATGCGAAGAAATTACTGTTTGTGCATTTACAATATTCATTGATTTTTGCCATTGAAAAACGTCCAGAAATGATTGAAGCTACTGACTGAATGAAAGAAGCTGGCATCTCACTCTCTTTGAATCTTCTTTATCATGCTAAGAGGAGCAGGAAAAAGCAAAAAATTTCAGAATTGCACCTTGCAATGCGGAGAAATTACTGTTTGTGCATTTACAATATTCATTGATTTTTGCCATTGAAAAACATCATGTTATTCATATACCAGAAATGTTTGAAGCTACTGACTGAATGAAAGGAGCTGGCATCTCACTCTCTTTGAATCTTCTTTATCATGCTAAGAGGAGCAGGAAAAAGCAAAAAATTTCAGAATTGCACCTTGCAATGTGGAGAAATTACTGTTTGTGCATTTACAATATTCATTGATTTTTACCATTGAAAAACGTCCAGAAATGATTGAAGCTACTGACTGAATGAAAGTAGCTGGCATCTCACTCTCTTTGAATCTTCTTTATCATGCTAAGAGGAGCAGGAAAAAGCAAAAAATTTCAGACTTGCACCTTGCAATGCGGAGAAATTACTGTTTGTGCATTTACAATATTCATTGATTTTTGCCATTGAAAAATATCATGTTATTCATATACCAGAAATGTTTGAAGCTACTGACTGAATGAAAGGAGCTGGCATCTCACTCTCTTTGAATCTTCTTTATCATGCTAAGAGGAGCAGGAAAACGCAAAAAATTTCAGAATTGCACCTTGCAATGCGGAGAAATTACTGTTTGTGCATTTACAATATTCATTGATTTTTGCCATTGAAAAACATCATGTTATTCATATACCAGAAATGTTTGAAGCTACTGACTGAATGAAAGGAGCTGGCATCTCACTCTCTTTGAATCTTCTTTATCATGCTAAGAGGAGCAGGAAAAAGCAAAAAATTTCAGAATTGCACCTTGCAATGTGGAGAAATTACTGTTTGTGCATTTACAATATTCATTGATTTTTACCATTGAAAAACGTCCAGAAATGATTGAAGCTAGTGACTGAATGAAAGTAGCTGGCATCTCACTCTCCTTGAATCTTCTTTATCATGCTAAGAGGAGCAGGAAAAAGCAAAAAATTTCAGACTTGCACCTTGCAATGCGGAGAAATTACTGTTTGTGCATTTACAATATTCATTGATTTTTGCCATTGAAAAACATCATGTTATTCATATACCAGAAATGTTTGAAGCTACTGACTGAATGAAAGGAGCTGGCATCTCACTCTCTTTGAATCTTCTTTATCATGCTAAGAGGAGCAGGAAAAAGCAAAAAATTTCAGAATTGCACCTTGCAATGCGGAGAAATTACTGTTTGTGCATTTACAATATTCATTGATTTTTGCCATTGAAAAACGTCCAGAAATGATTGAAGCTACTGACTGAAAGAAAGGAGCTGGCATCTCACTCTCTTTGAATCTTGTTTATCATGCTAAGAGGAGCAGGAAAAAGCAAAAAATTTCAGAATTGCACCTTGCAATGCGGAGAAATTACTGTTTGTGCATTTACAATATTCATTGATTTTTGCCATTGAAAAACGTCCAGAAATGATTGAAGCTACTGACTGAATGAAAGGAGCTGGCATCTCACTCTCTTTGAATCTTCTTTATCATGCTAAGAGGAGCAGGAAAAAGCAAAAAATTTCAGAATTGCACCTTGCAATTCGGAGACATTACTGTTTGTGCATTTACAATATTCATTGATTTTTGCCATTGAAAAACATCATGTTATTTATATACCAGAAATGATTGAAGCTACTGACTGAATGAAAGGAGCTGGCATCTCACTCTCTTTGAATCTTCTTTATCATGCTAAGAGGAGCAGGAAAAAGCAAAAAATTTCAGAATTGCACCTTGCAATGCGGAGAAATTACTGTTTGTGCATTTACAATATTCATTGATTTTTGCCATTGAAAAACGTCCAGAAATGATTGAAGCTACTGACTGAATGAAAGGAGCTGGCATCTCACTCTCTTTGAATCTTCTTTATCATGCTAAGAGGAGCAGGAAAAAGCAAAAAATTTCAGAATTGCACCTTGCAATGCGGATAAATTACTGTTTGTGCATTTACAATATTCATTGATTTTTGCCATTGAAAAACATCATGTTATTCATATACCAGAAATGTTTGAAGCTACTGACTGAATGAAAGGAGCTGACATCTCACTCTCTTTGAATCTTCTTTATCATGCTAAGAGGAGCAGGAAAAAGCTAAAAATTTCAGAATTGCACCTTGCAATGCGGAGAAATTACTGTTTGTGCATTTACAATATTCATTGATTTTTGCCATTGAAAAACGTCCAGAAATGATTGAAGCTACTGACTGAATGAAAGGAGCTGGCATCTCACTCTCTTTGAATCTTCTTTATCATGCTAAGAGGAGCAGGAAAAAGCAAAAAATTTCAGAATTGCACCTTGCAATGCGGAGAAATTACTGTTTGTGCATTTACAATATTCATTGATTTTTGCCATTGAAAAACATCATGTTATTCATATACCAGAAATGTTTGAAGCTACTGACTGAATGAAAGGAGCTGGCATCTCACTCTCTTTGAATCTTCTTTATGATGCTAAGAGGAGCAGGAAAAAGCAAAAAATTTCAGAATTGCACCTTGCAATGCGGAGAAATTACTGTTTGTGCATTTACAATATTCATTGATTTTTGCCATTGAAAAACATCATGTTATTCATATACCAGAAATGTTTGAAGCTACTGACTGAATGAAAGGAGCTGGCATCTCACTCTCTTTGAATCTTCTTTATCATGCTAAGAGGAGCAGGAAAAAGCAAAAAATTTCAGAATTGCACCTTGCAATGCGGAGAAATTACTGTTTGTGCATTTACAATATTCATTGATTTTTGCCATTGAAAAACATCATGTTATTCATATACCAGAAATGTTTGAAGCTACTGACTGAATGAAAGGAGCTGGCATCTCACTCTCTTTGAATCTTCTTTATCATGCTAAGAGGAGCAGGAAAAAGCAAAAAATTTCAGAATTGCACCTTGCAATGTGGAGAAATTACTGTTTGTGCATTTACAATATTCATTGATTTTTACCATTGAAAAACGTCCAGAAATGATTGAAGCTACTGACTGAATGAAAGTAGCTGGCATCTCACTCTCCTTGAATCTTCTTTATCATGCTAAGAGGAGCAGGAAAAAGCAAAAAATTTCAGACTTGCACCTTGCAATGCGTAGAAATTACTGTTTGTGCATTTACAATATTCATTGATTTTTGCCATTGAAAAACATCATGTTATTCATATACCAGAAATGTTTGAAGCTACTGACTGAATGAAACGAGCTGGCATCTCACTCTCTTTGAATCTTCTTTATCATGCTAAGAGGAGCAGGAAAAAGCAAAAAATTTCAGAATTGCACCTTGCAATGCGGAGAAATTACTGTTTGTGCATTTACAATATTCATTGATTTTTGCCATTGAAAAACGTCCAGAAATGATTGAAGCTACTGACTGAATGAAAGGAGCTGGCATCTCACTCTCTTTGAATCTTGTTTATCATGCTAAGAGGAGCAGGAAAAAGCAAAAAATTTCAGAATTGCACCTTGCAATGCGGAGAAATTACTGTTTGTGCATTTACAATAATCATTGATTTTTGCCATTGAAAAACGTCCAGAAATGATTGAAGCTACTGACTGAATGAAAGGAGCTGGCATCTCACTCTCTTTGAATCTTCTTTATCATGCAAAGAGGAGCAGGAAAAAGCAAAAAATTTCAGAATTGCACCTTGCAATGCGGAGAAATTACTGTTTGTGCATTTACCATATTCATTGATTTTTGCCATTGAAAAACATCATGTTATTCATATACCAGAAATGATTGAAGCTACTGACTGAATGAAAGGAGCTGGCATCTCACTCTCTTTGAATCTTCTTTATCATGCTAAGAGGAGCAGGAAAAAGCAAAAAAATTCTGAATTGCACCTTGCAATGCGGAGAAATTACTGTTTGTGCATTTACAATATTCATTGATTTTTGCCATTGAAAAACGTCCAGAAATGATTGAAGCTACTGACTGAATGAAAGGAGCTGGCATCTCACTCTCTTTGAATCTTCTTTATCATGCTAAGAGGAGCAGGAAAAAGCAAAAAATTTCAGAATTGCACCTTGCAATGCGGATAAATTACTGTTTGTGCATTTACAATATTCATTGATTTTTGCCATTGAAAAACATCATGTTATTCATATACCAGAAATGTTTGAAGCTACTGACTGAATGAAAGGAGCTGACATCTCACTCTCTTTGAATCTTCTTTATCATGCTAAGAGGAGCAGGAAAAAGCAAAAAATTTCAGAATTGCACCTTGCAATGCGGAGAAATTACTGTTTGTGCATTTACAATATTCATTGATTTTTGCCATTGAAAAACGTCCAGAAATGATTGAAGCTACTGACTGAATGAAAGGAGCTGGCATCTCACTCTCTTTGAATCTTCTTTATCATGCTAAGAGGAGCAGGAAAAAGCAAAAAATTTCAGAATTGCACCTTGCAATGCGGAGAAATTACTGTTTGTGCATTTACAATATTCATTGATTTTTGCCATTGAAAAACATCATGTTATTCATATACCAGAAATGTTTGAAGCTACTGACTGAATGAAAGGAGCTGGCATCTCACTCTCTTTGAATCTTCTTTATGATGCTAAGAGGAGCAGGAAAAAGCAAAAAATTTCAGAATTGCACCTTGCAATGCGGAGAAATTACTGTTTGTGCATTTACAATATTCATTGATTTTTGCCATTGAAAAACATCATGTTATTCATATACCAGAAATGTTTGAAGCTACTGACTGAATGAAAGGAGCTGGCATCTCACTCTCTTTGAATCTTCTTTATCATGCTAAGAGGAGCAGGAAAAAGCAAAAAATTTCAGAATTGCACCTTGCAATGTGGAGAAATTACTGTTTGTGCATTTACAATATTCATTGATTTTTACCATTGAAAAACGTCCAGAAATGATTGAAGCTACTGACTGAATGAAAGTAGCTGGCATCTCACTCTCTTTGAATCTTCTTTATCATGCTAAGAGGAGCAGGAAAAAGCAAAAAATTTCAGACTTGCACCTTGCAATGCGGAGAAGTTACTGTTTGTGCATTTACAATATTCATTGATTTTTGCCATTGAAAAACATCATGTTATTCATATACCAGAAATGTTTGAAGCTACTGACTGAATGAAAGGAGCTGGCATCTCACTCTCTTTGAATCTTCTTTATCATGCTAAGAGGAGCAGGAAAAAGCAAAAAATTTCAGAATTGCACCTTGCAATGCGGAGAAATTACTGTTTGTGCATTTACAATATTCATTGATTTTTGCCATTGAAAAACGTCCAGAAATGATTGAAGCTACTGACTGAATGAAAGGAGCTGGCATCTCACTCTCTTTGAATCTTCTTTATCATGCTAAGAGGAGCAGGAAAAAGCAAAAAATTTCAGAATTGCACCTTGCAATGCGGAGAAATTACTGTTTGTGCATTTACAATATTCATTGATTTTTGCCATTGAAAAACGTCCAGAAATGATTGAAGCTACTGACTGAATGAAAGGAGCTGGCATCTCACTCTCTTTGAATCTTCTTTATCATGCTAAGAGGAGCAGGAAAAAGCAAAAAATTTCAGAATTGCACCTTGCAATGCGGAGAAATTACTGTTTGTGCATTTACAATATTCATTGATTTTTGCCATTGAAAAACATGTTATTCATATACCAGAAATGTTTGAAGCTACTGACTGAATGAAAGGAGCTGGCACCTCACTCTCTTTGAATCTTCTTTATCATGCTAAGAGGAGCGGGAAAAAGCAAAAAATTTCAGAATTGCACCTTGCAATGCGGAGAAATTACTGTTTGTGCATTTACAATATTCATTGATTTTTGCCATTGAAAAACGTCCAGAAATGATTGAAGGTACTGACTGAATGAAAGGAGCTGGCATCTCACTCTCTTTGAATCTTCTTTATCATGCTAAGAGGAGCAGGAAAAAGCAAAAAATTTCAGAATTGCACCTTGCAATGCGGAGAAATTACTGTTTGTGCATTTACAATATTCATTGATTTTTGCCATTGAAAAACGTCCAGAAATGATTGAAGCTACTGACTGAATGAAAGGAGCTGGCATCTCACTCTCTTTGAATCTTCTTTATCATGCTAAGAGGAGCAGGAAAAAGCAAAAAATTTCAGAATTGCACCTTGCAATGCGGAGAAATTACAGTTTGTGCATTTACAATATTCATTGATTTTTGCCATTGAAAAACATCCAGAAATGATTGAAGCTACTGACTGAATGAAAGGAGCTGGCATCTCACTCTCTTTGAATCTTCTTTATCATGCTAAGAGGAGCAGGAAAAAGCAAAAAATTTCAGAATTGCACCTTGCAATGCGGAGAAATTACTGTTTGTGCATTTACAATATTCATTGATTTTTGCCATTGAAAAACATCATGTTATTCATATACCAGAAATGTTTGAAGCTACTGACTGAATGAAAGGAGCTGGCATCTCAATCTCTTTGAATCTTCTTTATCATGCTAAGAGGAGCAGGAAAAAGCAAAAAATTTCAGAATTGCACCTTGCAATGTGGAGAAATTACTGTTTGTGCATTTACAATATTCATTGATTTTTACCATTGAAAAACGTCCAGAAATGATTGAAGCTACTGACTGAATGAAAGTAGCTGGCATCTCACTCTCTTTGAATCTTCTTTATCATGCTAAGAGGAGCAGGAAAAAGCAAAAAATTTCAGACTTGCACCTTGCAATGCGGAGAAATTACTGTTTGTGCATTTACAATATTCATTGATTTTTGCCATTGAAAAACATCATGTTATTCATATACCAGAAATGTTTGAAGCTACTGACTGAATGAAAGGAGCTGGCATCTCACTCTCTTTGAATCTTCTTTATCATGCTAAGAGGAGCAGGAAAAAGCAAAAAATTTCAGACTTGCACCTTGCAATGCGGAGAAATTACTGTTTGTGCATTTACAATATTCATTGATTTTTGCCATTGAAAAACATCATGTTATTCATATACCAGAAATGTTTGAAGCTACTGACTGAATGAAAGGAGCTGGCATCTCACTCTCTTTGAATCTTCTTTATCATGCTAAGAGGAGCAGGAAAAAGCAAAAAATTTCAGAATTGCACCTTGCAATGCGGAGAAATTACTGTTTGTGCATTTACAATATTCATTGATTTTTGCCATTGAAAAACGTCCAGAAATGATTGAAGGTACTGACTGAATGAAAGGAGCTGGCATCTCACTCTCTTTGAATCTTCTTTATCATGCTAAGAGGAGCAGGAAAAAGCAAAAAATTTCAGAATTGCACCTTGCAATGCGGAGAAATTACTGTTTGTGCATTTACAATATTCATTGATTTTTGCCATTGAAAAACGTCCAGAAATGATTGAAGCTACTGACTGAATGAAAGGAGCTGGCATCTCACTCTCTTTGAATCTTCTTTATCATGCTAAGAGGAGCAGGAAAAAGCAAAAAATTTCAGAATTGCACCTTGCAATGCGGAGAAATTACAGTTTGTGCATTTACAATATTCATTGATTTTTGCCATTGAAAAACGTCCAGAAATGATTGAAGCTACTGACTGAATGAAAGGAGCTGGCATCTCACTCTCTTTGAATCTTCTTTATCATGCTAAGAGGAGCAGGAAAAAGCAAAAAATTTCAGAATTGCACCTTGCAATGCGGAGAAATTACAGTTTGTGCATTTACAATATTCATTGATTTTTGCCATTGAAAAACGTCCAGAAATGATTGAAGCTACTGACTGAATGAAAGGAGCTGGCATCTCACTCTCTTTGAATCTTCTTTATCATGCTAAGAGGAGCAGGAAAAAGCAAAAAATTTCAGAATTGCACCTTGCAATGCGGAGAAATTACAGTTTGTGCATTTACAATATTCATTGATTTTTGCCATTGAAAAACGTCCAGAAATGATTGAAGCTACTGACTGAATGAAAGGAGCTGGCATCTCACTCTCTTTGAATCTTCTTTATCATGCTAAGAGGAGCAGGAAAAAGCAAAAAATTTCAGAATTGCACCTTGCAATGCGGAGAAATTACTGTTTGTGCATTTACAATATTCGTTGATTTTTGCCATTGAAAAACGTCCAGAAATGATTGAAGCTACTGACTGAATGAAAGAAGCTGGCATCTCACTCTCTTTGAATCTTCTTTATCATGCTAAGTGGAGCAGGAAAAAGCAAAAAATTTCAGAATTGCACCTTGCAATGCGGAGAAATTACTGTTTGTGCATTTACAATATTCATTGATTTTTGCCATTGAAAAACATCATGTTATTCATATACCAGAAATGTTTGAAGCTACTGACTGAATGAAAGGAGCTGGCATCTCACTCTCTTTGAATCTTCTTTATCATGCTAAGAGGAGCAGGAAAAAGCAAAAAATTTCAGAATTGCACCTTGCAATGCGGAGAAATTACTGTTTGTGCATTTACAATATTCATTGATTTTTACCATTGAAAAACGTCCAGAAATGATTGAAGCTACTGACTGAATGAAAGGAGCTGGCATCTCACTCTCTTTGAATCTTCTTTATCATGCTAAGAGGAGCAGGAAAAAGCAAAAAATTTCAGAATTGCACCTTGCAATGCGGAGAAATTACTGTTTGTGCATTTACAATATTCATTGATTTTTGCCATTGAAAAACATCATGTTATTCATATACCAGAAATGTTTGAAGCTACTGACTGAATGAAAGGAGCTGGCATCTCACTCTCTTTGAATCTTCTTTATCATGCTAAGAGGAGCAGGAAAAAGCAAAAAATTTCAGAATTGCACCTTGCAATGCGGAGAAATTACTGTTTGTGCATTTACAATATTCATTGATTTTTGCCATTGAAAAACATCATGTTATTCATATACCAGAAATGTTTGAAGCTACTGACTGAATGAAAGGAGCTGGCATCTCACTCTCTTTGAATCTTCTTTATCATGCTAAGAGGAGCAGGAAAAAGCAAAAAATTTCAGAATTGCACCTTGCAATGTGGAGAAATTACTGTTTGTGCATTTACAATATTCATTGATTTTTACCATTGAAAAACGTCCAGAAATGATTGAAGCTACTGACTGAATGAAAGTAGCTGGCATCTCACTCTCTTTGAATCTTCTTTATCATGCTAAGAGGAGCAGGAAAAAGCAAAAAAATTCAGAATTGCACCTTGCAATGCGGAGAAATTACTGTTTGTGCATTTACAATATTCATTGATTTTTGCCATTGAAAAACGTCCAGAAATGATTGAAGCTACTGACTGAATGAAAGGAGCTGGCATCTCACTCTCTTTGAATCTTCTTTATCATGCTAAGAGGAGCAGGAAAAAGCAAAAAATTTCAGAATTGCACCTTGCAATGCGGAGACATTACAGTTTGTGCATTTACAATATTCATTGATTTTTGCCATTGAAAAACATCCAGAAATGATTGAAGCTACTGACTGAATGAAAGGAGCTGGCATCTCACTCTCTTTGAATCTTCTTTATCATGCTAAGAGGAGCAGGAAAAAGCAAAAAATTTCAGAATTGCACCTTGCAATGCGGAGAAATTACTGTTTGTGCATTTACAATATTCATTGATTTTTGCCATTGAAAAACATCATGTTATTCATATACCAGAAATGTTTGAAGCTACTGACTGAATGAAAGGAGCTGGCATCTCAATCTCTTTGAATCTTCTTTATCATGCTAAGAGGAGCAGGAAAAAGCAAAAAATTTCAGAATTGCACCTTGCAATGCGGAGAAATTACTGTTTGTGCATTTACAATATTCATTGATTTTTGCCATTGAAAAACGTCCAGAAATGATTGAAGCTACTGACTGAATGAAAGGAGCTGGCATCTCACTCTCTTTGAATCTTCTTTATCATGCTAAGAGGAGCAGGAAAAAGCAAAAAATTTCAGAATTGCACCTTGCAATGCGGAGAAATTACTGTTTGTGCATTTACAATATTCGTTGATTTTTGCCATTGAAAAACGTCCAGAAATGATTGAAGCTACTGACTGAATGAAAGAAGCTGGCATCTCACTCTCTTTGAATCTTCTTTATCATGCTAAGTGGAGCAGGAAAAAGCAAAAAATTTCAGAATTGCACCTTGCAATGCGGAGAAATTACTGTTTGTGCATTTACAATATTCATTGATTTTTGCCATTGAAAAACATCATGTTATTCATATACCAGAAATGTTTGAAGCTACTGACTGAATGAAAGGAGCTGGCATCTCACTCTCTTTGAATCTTCTTTATCATGCTAAGAGGAGCAGGAAAAAGCAAAAAATTTCAGAATTGCACCTTGCAATGCGGAGAAATTACTGTTTGTGCATTTACAATATTCATTGATTTTTACCATTGAAAAACGTCCAGAAATGATTGAAGCTACTGACTGAATGAAAGGAGCTGGCATCTCACTCTCTTTGAATCTTCTTTATCATGCTAAGAGGAGCAGGAAAAAGCAAAAAATTTCAGAATTGCACCTTGCAATGCGGAGAAATTACTGTTTGTGCATTTACAATATTCATTGATTTTTGCCATTGAAAAACATCATGTTATTCATATACCAGAAATGTTTGAAGCTACTGACTGAATGAAAGGAGCTGGCATCTCACTCTCTTTGAATCTTCTTTATCATGCTAAGAGGAGCAGGAAAAAGCAAAAAATTTCAGAATTGCACCTTGCAATGCGGAGAAATTACTGTTTGTGCATTTACAATATTCATTGATTTTTGCCATTGAAAAACATCATGTTATTCATATACCAGAAATGTTTGAAGCTACTGACTGAATGAAAGGAGCTGGCATCTCACTCTCTTTGAATCTTCTTTATCATGCTAAGAGGAGCAGGAAAAAGCAAAAAATTTCAGAATTGCACCTTGCAATGTGGAGAAATTACTGTTTGTGCATTTACAATATTCATTGATTTTTACCATTGAAAAACGTCCAGAAATGATTGAAGCTACTGACTGAATGAAAGTAGCTGGCATCTCACTCTCTTTGAATCTTCTTTATCATGCTAAGAGGAGCAGGAAAAAGCAAAAAAATTCAGAATTGCACCTTGCAATGCGGAGAAATTACTGTTTGTGCATTTACAATATTCATTGATTTTTGCCATTGAAAAACGTCCAGAAATGATTGAAGCTACTGACTGAATGAAAGGAGCTGGCATCTCACTCTCTTTGAATCTTCTTTATCATGCTAAGAGGAGCAGGAAAAAGCAAAAAATTTCAGAATTGCACCTTGCAATGCGGAGACATTACAGTTTGTGCATTTACAATATTCATTGATTTTTGCCATTGAAAAACATCCAGAAATGATTGAAGCTACTGACTGAATGAAAGGAGCTGGCATCTCACTCTCTTTGAATCTTCTTTATCATGCTAAGAGGAGCAGGAAAAAGCAAAAAATTTCAGAATTGCACCTTGCAATGCGGAGAAATTACTGTTTGTGCATTTACAATATTCATTGATTTTTGCCATTGAAAAACATCATGTTATTCATATACCAGAAATGTTTGAAGCTACTGACTGAATGAAAGGAGCTGGCATCTCAATCTCTTTGAATCTTCTTTATCATGCTAAGAGGAGCAGGAAAAAGCAAAAAATTTCAGAATTGCACCTTGCAATGTGGAGAAATTACTGTTTGTGCATTTACAATATTCATTGATTTTTACCATTGAAAAACGTCCAGAAATGATTGAAGCTACTGACTGAATGAAAGTAGCTGGCATCTCACTCTCTTTGAATCTTCTTTATCATGCTAAGAGGAGCAGGAAAAAGCAAAAAATTTCAGACTTGCACCTTGCAATGCGGAGAAATTACTGTTTGTGCATTTACAATATTCATTGATTTTTGCCATTGAAAAACATCATGTTATTCATATACCAGAAATGTTTGAAGCTACTGACTGAATGAAAGGAGCTGGCATCTCACTCTCTTTGATTCTTCTTTATCATGCTAAGAGGAGCAGGAAAAAGCAAAAAATTTCAGACTTGCACCTTGCAATGCGGAGAAATTACTGTTTGTGCATTTACAATATTCATTGATTTTTGCCATTGAAAAACATCATGTTATTCATATACCAGAAATGTTTGAAGCTACTGACTGAATGAAAGAAGCTGGCATCTCACTCTCTTTGAATCTTCTTTATCATGCTAAGAGGAGCAGGAAAAAGCAAAAAATTTCAGAATTGCACCTTGCAATGCGGAGAAATTACTGTTTGTGCATTTACAATATTCATTGATTTTTTCCATTGAAAAACGTCCAGAAATGATTGAAGGTACTGACTGAATGAAAGGAGCTGGCATCTCACTCTCTTTGAATCTTCTTTATCATGCTAAGAGGAGCAGGAAAAAGCAAAAAATTTCAGAATTGCACCTTGCAATGCGGAGAAATTACTGTTTGTGCATTTACAATATTCATTGATTTTTGCCATTGAAAAACGTCCAGAAATGATTGAAGCTACTGACTGAATGAAAGGAGCTGGCATCTCACTCTCTTTGAATCTTCTTTATCATGCTAAGAGGAGCAGGAAAAAGCAAAAAATTTCAGAATTGCACCTTGCAATGCGGAGAAATTACAGTTTGTGCATTTACAATATTCATTGATTTTTGCCATTGAAAAACGTCCAGAAATGATTGAAGCTACTGACTGAATGAAAGGAGCTGGCATCTCACTCTCTTTGAATCTTCTTTATCATGCTAAGAGGAGCAGGAAAAAGCAAAAAATTTCAGAATTGCACCTTGCAATGCGGAGAAATTACTGTTTGTGCATTTACAATATTCGTTGATTTTTGCCATTGAAAAACGTCCAGAAATGATTGAAGCTACTGACTGAATGAAAGGAGCTGGCATCTCACTCTCTTTGAATCTTCTTTATCATGCTAAGTGGAGCAGGAAAAAGCAAAAAATTTCAGAATTGCACCTTGCAATGCGGAGAAATTACTGTTTGTGCATTTACAATATTCATTGATTTTTGCCATTGAAAAACATCATGTTATTCATATACCAGAAATGTTTGAAGCTACTGACTGAATGAAAGGAGCTGGCATCTCACTCTCTTTGAATCTTCTTTATCATGCTAAGAGGAGCAGGAAAAAGCAAAAAATTTCAGAATTGCACCTTGCAATGCGGAGAAATTACTGTTTGTGCATTTACAATATTCATTGATTTTTGCCATTGAAAAACATCATGTTATTCATATACCAGAAATGTTTGAAGCTACTGACTGAATGAAAGGAGCTGGCATCTCACTCTCTTTGAATCTTCTTTATCATGCTAAGAGGAGCAGGAAAAAGCAAAAAATTTCAGAATTGCACCTTGCAATGTGGAGAAATTACTGTTTGTGCATTTACAATATTCATTGATTTTTACCATTGAAAAACGTCCAGAAATGATTGAAGCTACTGACTGAATGAAAGGAGCTGGCATCTCACTCTCTTTGAATCTTCTTTATCATGCTAAGAGGAGCAGGAAAAAGCAAAAAATTTCAGAATTGCACCTTGCAATGCGGAGAAATTACTGTTTGTGCATTTACAATATTCATTGATTTTTGCCATTGAAAAACATCATGTTATTCATATACCAGAAATGTTTGAAGCTACTGACTGAATGAAAGGAGCTGGCATCTCACTCTCTTTGAATCTTCTTTATCATGCTAAGAGGAGCAGGAAAAAGCAAAAAATTTCAGAATTGCACCTTGCAATGCGGAGAAATTACTGTTTGTGCATTTACAATATTCATTGATTTTTGCCATTGAAAAACATCATGTTATTCATATACCAGAAATGTTTGAAGCTACTGACTGAATGAAAGGAGCTGGCATCTCACTCTCTTTGAATCTTCTTTATCATGCTAAGAGGAGCAGGAATAAGCAAAAAATTTCAGAATTGCACCTTGCAATGTGGAGAAATTACTGTTTGTGCATTTACAATATTCATTGATTTTTACCATTGAAAAACGTCCAGAAATGATTGAAGCTACTGACTGAATGAAAGTAGCTGGCATCTCACTCTCTTTGAATCTTCTTTATCATGCTAAGAGGAGCAGGAAAAAGCAAAAAATTTCAGACTTGCACCTTGCAATGCGGAGAAATTACTGTTTGTGCATTTACAATATTCATTGATTTTTGCCATTGAAAAACATCATGTTATTCATATACCAGAAATGTTTGAAGCTACTGACTGAATGAAAGGAGCTGGCATCTCACTCTCTTTGAATCTTCTTTATCATGCTAAGAGGAGCAGGAAAAAGCAAAAAATTTCAGAATTGCACCTTGCAATGCGGAGAAATTACTGTTTGTGCATTTACAATATTCATTGATTTTTGCCATTGAAAAACGTCCAGAAATGATTGAAGCTACTGACTGAATGAAAGGAGCTGGCATCTCACTCTCTTTGAATCTTCTTTATCATGCTAAGAGGAGCAGGAAAAAGCAAAAAATTTCAGAATTGCACCTTGCAATGCGGAGAAATTACTGTTTGTGCATTTACAATATTCATTGATTTTTGCCATTGAAAAACGTCCAGAAATGATTGAAGCTACTGACTGAATGAAAGGAGCTGGCATCTCACTCTCTTTGAATCTTCTTTATCATGCTAAGAGGAGCAGGAAAAAGCAAAATATTTCAGAATTGCACCTTGCAATGCGGAGAAATTACTGTTTGTGCATTTACAATATTCATTGATTTTTGCCATTGAAAAACATGTTATTCAAATACCAGAAATGTTTGAAGCTACTGACTGAATGAAAGGAGCTGGCACCTCACTCTCTTTGAATCTTCTTTATCATGCTAAGAGGAGCGGGAAAAAGCAAAAAATTACAGAATTGCACCTTGCAATGCGGAGAAATTACTGTTTGTGCATTTACAATATTCATTGATTTTTGCCATTGAAAAACGTCCTGAAATGATTGAAGGTACTGACTGAATGAAAGGAGATGGCATCTCACTCTCTTTGAATCTTCTTTATCATGCTAAGAGGAGCAGGAAAAAGCAAAAAATTTCAGAATTGCACCTTGCAATGCGGAGAAATTACTGTTTGTGCATTTACAATATTCATTGATTTTTGCCTTTGAAAAACGTCCAGAAATGATTGAAGCTACTGACTGAATGAAAGGAGCTGGCATCTCACTCTCTTTGAATCTTCTTTATCATGCTAAGAGGAGCAGGAAAAAGCAAAAAATTTCAGAATTGCACCTTGCAATGCGGAGAAATTACAGTTTGTGCATTTACAATATTCATTGATTTTTGACATTGAAAAACATCCAGAAATGATTGAAGCTACTGACTGAATGAAAGGAGCTGGCATCTCACTCTCTTTGAATCTTCTTTATCATGCTAAGAGGAGCAGGAAAAAGCAAAAAATTTCAGAATTGCACCTTGCAATGCGGAGAAATTACTGTTTGTGCATTTACAATATTCATTGATTTTTGCCATTGAAAAACATCATGTTATTCATATACCAGAAATGTTTGAAGCTACTGACTGAATGAAAGGAGCTGGCATCTCACTCTCTTTGAATCTTCTTTATCATGCTAAGAGGAGCAGGAAAAAGCAAAAAATTTCAGAATTGCACCTTGCAATGTGGAGAAATTACTGTTTGTGCATTTACAATATTCATTGATTTTTACCATTGAAAAACGTCCAGAAATGATTGAAGCTACTGACTGAATGAAAGTAGCTGGCATCTCACTCTCTTTGAATCTTCTTTATCATGCTAAGAGGAGCAGGAAAAAGCAAAAAATTTCAGTCTTGCACCTTGCAATGCGGAGAAATTACTGTTTGTGCATTTACAATATTCATTGATTTTTGCCATTGAAAAACATCATGTTATTCATATACCAGAAATGTTTGAAGCTACTGACAATGAAAGGAGCTGGCATCTCACTCTCTTTGAATCTTCTTTATCATGCTAAGAGGAGCAGGAAAAAGCAAAAAATTTCAGAATTGCACCTTGCAATGCGGAGAAATTACTGTTTGTGCATTTACAATATTCATTGATTTTTGCCATTGAAAAACATCATGTTATTCATATACCAGAAATGTTTGAAGCTACTGACTGAATTAAAGGAGCTGGCATCTCACTCTCTTTGAATCTTCTTTATCATGCTAAGAGGAGCAGGAAAAAGCAAAAAATTTCAGAATTGCACCTTGCAATGTGGAGAAATTACTGTTTGTGCATTTACAATATTCATTGATTTTTACCATTGAAAAACGTCCAGAAATGATTGAAGCTACTGACTGAATGAAAGTAGCTGGCATCTCACTCTCTTTGAATCTTCTTTATCATGCTAAGAGGAGCAGGAAAAAGCAAAAAATTTCAGACTTGCACCTTGCAATGCGGAGAAATTACTGTTTGTGCATTTACAATATTCATTGATTTTTGCCATTGAAAAACATCATGTTATTCATATACCAGAAATGTTTGAAGCTACTGACTGAATGAAAGGAGCTGGCATCTCACTCTCTTTGAATCTTCTTTATCATGCTAAGAGGAGCAGGAAAAAGCAAAAAATTTCAGAATTGCACCTTGCAATGCGGAGAAATTACTGTTTGTGCATTTACAATATTCATTGATTTTTGCCATTGAAAAACGTCCAGAAATGATTGAAGCTACTGACTGAATGAAAGGAGCTGGCATCTCACTCTCTTTGAATCTTCTTTATCATGCTAAGAGGAGCAGGAAAAAGCAAAAAATTTCAGAATTGCACCTTGCAATGCGGAGAAATTACTGTTTGTGCATTTACAATATTCATTGATTTTTGCCATTGAAAAACATCATGTTATTCATATACCAGAAATGTTTGAAGCTACTGACTGAATGAAAGGAGCTGGCATCTCACTCTCTTTGAATCTTCTTTATCATGCTAAGAGGAGCAGGAAAAAGCAAAAAATTTCAGAATTGCACCTTGCAATGCGGAGAAATTACTGTTTGTGCATTTATAATATTCAATGATTTTTGCCATTGAAAAACGTCCAGAAATGATTGAAGCTACTGACTGAACGAAAGGAGCTGGCATCTCACTCTCTTTGAATCTTCTTTATCATGCTAAGAGGAGCAGGAAAAAGCAAAAAATTTCAGAATTGCACCTTGCAATGCGGAGAAATTACTGTTTGTGCATTTACAATATTCATTGATTTTTGCCATTGAAAAACATCATGTTATTCATATACCAGAAATGTTTGAAGCTACTGACTGAATGAAAGGAGCTGGCATCTCACTCTCTTTGAATCTTCTTTATCATGCTAAGAGGAGCAGGAAAAAGCAAAAAATTTCAGAATTGCACCTTGCAATGCGGAGAAATTACTGTTTGTGCATTTACAATATTCATTGATTTTTGCCATTGAAAAACGTCCAGAAATGATTGAAGCTACTGACTGAATGAAAGGAGCTGGCATCTCACTCTCTTTGAATCTTCTTTATCATGCTAAGAGGAGCAGGAAAAAGCAAAAAATTTCAGAATTGCACCTTGCAATGCGGAGAAATTACTGTTTGTGCATTTACAATATTCATTGATTTTTGCCATTGAAAAACGTCCAGAAATGATTGAAGCTACTGACTGAATGAAAGGAGCTGGCATCTCACTCTCTTTGAATCTTCTTTATCATGCTAAGAGGAGCAGGAAAAAGCAAAAAATTTCAGAATTGCATCTTGCAATGCGGAGAAATTACAGTTTGTGCATTTACAATATTCATTGATTTTTGCCATTGAAAAACATCCAGAAATGATTGAAGCTACTGACTGAATGAAAGGAGCTGGCATCTCACTCTCTTTGAATCTTCTTTATCATGCTAAGAGGAGCAGGAAAAAGCAAAAAATTTCAGAATTGCACCTTGCAATGCGGAGAAATTACTGTTTGTGCATTTACAATATTCATTGATTTTTGCCATTGAAAAACATCATGTTATTCATATACCAGAAATGTTTGAAGCTACTGACTGAATGAAAGGAGCTGGCATCTCACTCTCTTTGAATCTTCTTTATCATGCTAAGAGGAGCAGGAAAAAGCAAAAAATTTCAGAATTGCACCTTGCAATGTGGAGAAATTACTGTTTGTGCATTTACAATATTCATTGATTTTTACCATTGAAAAACGTCCAGAAATGATTGAAGCTACTGACTGAATGAAAGTAGCTGGCATCTCACTCTCTTTGAATCTTCTTTATCATGCTAAGAGGAGCAGGAAAAAGCAAAAAATTTCAGACTTGCACCTTGCAATGCGGAGAAATTACTGTTTGTGCATTTACAATATTCATTGATTTTTGCCATTGAAAAACATCATGTTATTCATATACCAGAAATGTTTGAAGCTACTGACTGAATGAAAGGAGCTGGCATCTCACTCTCTTTGAATCTTCTTTATCATGCTAAGAGGAGCAGGAAAAAGCAAAAAATTTCAGAATTGCACCTTGCAATGCGGAGAAATTACTGTTTGTGCATTTACAATATTCATTGATTTTTGCCATTGAAAAACATCATGTTATTCATATACCAGAAATGTTTGAAGCTACTGACTGAATGAAAGGAGCTGGCATCTCACTCTCTTTGAATCTTCTTTATCATGCTAAGAGGAGCAGGAAAAAGCAAAAAATTTCAGAATTGCACCTTGCAATGTGGAGAAATTACTGTTTGTGCATTTACAATATTCATTGATTTTTACCATTGAAAAACGTCCAGAAATGATTGAAGCTACTGACTGAATGAAAGTAGCTGGCATCTCACTCTCTTTGAATCTTCTTTATCATGCTAAGAGGAGCAGGAAAAAGCAAAAAATTTCAGACTTGCACCTTGCAATGCGGAGAAATTACTGTTTGTGCATTTACAATATTCATTGATTTTTGCCATTGAAAAACATCATGTTATTCATATACCAGAAATGTTTGAAGCTACTGACTGAATGAAAGGAGCTGGCATCTCACTCTCTTTGAATCTTCTTTATCATGCTAAGAGGAGCAGGAAAAAGCAAAAAATTTCAGAATTGCACCTTGCAATGCGGAGAAATTACTGTTTGTGCATTTACAATATTCATTGATTTTTGCCACTGAAAAACGTCCAGAAATGATTGAAGCTACTGACTGAATGAAAGGAGCTGGCATCTCACTCTCTTTGAATCTTCTTTATCATGCTAAGAGGAGCAGGAAAAAGCAAAAAATTTCAGAATTGCACCTTGCAATGCGGAGAAATTATTGTTTGTGCATTTACAATATTCATTGATTTTTGCCGTTGAAAAACATCATGTTATTCATATACCAGAAATGTTTGAAGCTACTGACTGAATGAAAGGAGCTGGCATCTCACTCTCTTTGAATCTTCTTTATCATGCTAAGAGGAGCAGGAAAAAGCAAAAAATTTCAGAATTGCACCTTGCAATGCGGAGAAATTACTGTTTGTGCATTTATAATATTCAATGATTTTTGCCATTGAAAAACATCCAGAAATGATTGAAGCTACTGACTGAACGAAAGGAGCTGGCATCTCACTCTCTTTGAATCTTCTTTATCATGCTAAGAGGAGCAGGAAAAAGCAAAAAATTTCAGAATTGCACCTTGCAATGCGGAGAAATTACTGTTTGTGCATTTACAATATTCATTGATTTTTGCCATTGAAAAACATCTTGTTATTCATATACCAGAAATGTTTGAAGCTACTGACTGAATGAAAGGAGCTGGCATCTCACTCTCTTTGAATCTTCTTTATCATGCTAAGAGGAGCAGGAAAAAGCAAAAAATTTCAGAATTGCACCTTGCAATGCGGAGAAATTACTGTTTGTGCATTTACAATATTCATTGATTTTTGCCATTGAAAAACGTCCAGAAATGATTGAAGCTACTGACTGAATGAAAGGAGCTGGCATCTCACTCTCTTTGAAACTTCTTTATCATGCTAAGAGGAGCAGGAAAAAGCAAAAAATTTCAGAATTGCACCTTGCAATGCGGAGAAATTACTGTTTGTGCATTTACAATATTCATTGATTTTTGCCATTGAAAAACGTCCAGAAATGATTGAAGCTACTGACTAAATGAAAGGAGCTGGCATCTCACTCTCTTTGAATCTTGTTTATCATGCTAAGAGGAGCAGGAAAAAGCAAAAAATTTCAGAATTGCACCTTGCAATGCGGAGAAATTACTGTTTGTGCATTTACAATATTCATTGATTTTTGCCATTGAAAAACGTCCAGAAATGATTGAAGCTACTGACTGAATGAAAGGAGCTGGCATCTCACTCTCTTTGAATCTTCTTTATCATGCTAAGAGGAGCAGGAAAAAGCAAAAAATTTCAGAATTGCACCTTGCAATGCGGAGAAATTACTGTTTGTGCATTTACAATATTCATTGATTTTTGCCATTGAAAAACATCATGTTATTCATATACCAGAAATGTTTGAAGCTACTGACTGAATGAAAGGAGCTGGCATCTCACTCTCTTTGAATCTTCTTTATCATGCTAAGAGGAGCAGGAAAAAGCAAAAAATTTCAGAATTGCACCTTGCAATGTGGAGAAATTACTGTTTGTGCATTTACAATATTCATTGATTTTTACCATTGAAAAACGTCCAGAAATGATTGAAGCTACTGACTGAATGAAAGTAGCTGGCATCTCACTCTCTTTGAATCTTCTTTATCATGCTAAGAGGAGCAGGAAAAAGCAAAAAATTTCAGACTTGCACCTTGCAATGCGGAGAAATTACTGTTTGTGCATTTACAATATTCATTGATTTTTCCAATTGAAAAACATCATGTTATTCATATACCAGAAATGTTTGAAGCTACTGACTGAATGAAAGGAGCTGGCATCTCACTCTCTTTGAATCTTCTTTATCATGCTAAGAGGAGCAGGAAAAAGCAAAAAATTTCAGAATTGCACCTTGCAATGCGGAGAAATTACTGTTTGTGCATTTACAATATTCATTGATTTTTGCCATTGAAAAACATCATGTTATTCATATACCAGAAATGTTTGAAGCTACTGACTGAATGAAAGGAGCTGGCATCTCACTCTCTTTGAATCTTCTTTATCATGCTAAGAGGAGCAGGAAAAAGCAAAAAATTTCAGAATTGCACCTTGCAATGCGGAGAAATTACTGTTTGTGCATTTACAATATTCATTGATTTTTGCCATTGAAAAACGTCCAGAAATGATTGAAGCTACTGACTGAATGAAAGGAGCTGGCATCTCACTCTCTTTGAATCTTCTTTATCATGCTAAGAGGAGCAGGAAAAAGCAAAAAATTTCAGAATTGCATCTTGCAATGCGGAGAAATTACAGTTTGTGCATTTACAATATTCATTGATTTTTGCCATTGAAAAACATCCAGAAATGATTGAAGCTACTGACTGAATGAAAGGAGCTGGCATCTCACTCTCTTTGAATCTTCTTTATCATGCTAAGAGGAGCAGGAAAAAGCAAAAAATTTCAGAATTGCACCTTGCAATGCGGAGAAATTACTGTTTGTGCATTTACAATATTCATTGATTTTTGCCATTGAAAAACATCATGTTATTCATATACCAGAAATGTTTGAAGCTACTGACTGAATGAAAGGAGCTGGCATCTCACTCTCTTTGAATCTTCTTTATCATGCTAAGAGGAGCAGGAAAAAGCAAAAAATTTCAGAATTGCACCTTGCAATGTGGAGAAATTACTGTTTGTGCATTTACAATATTCATTGATTTTTACCATTGAAAAACGTCCAGAAATGATTGAAGCTACTGACTGAATGAAAGTAGCTGGCATCTCACTCTCTTTGAATCTTCTTTATCATGCTAAGAGGAGCAGGAAAAAGCAAAAAATTTCAGACTTGCACCTTGCAATGCGGAGAAATTACTGTTTGTGCATTTACAATATTCATTGATTTTTCCAATTGAAAAACATCATGTTATTCATATACCAGAAATGTTTGAAGCTACTGACTGAATGAAAGGAGCTGGCATCTCACTCTCTTTGAATCTTCTTTATCATGCTAAGAGGAGCAGGAAAAAGCAAAAAATTTCAGAATTGCACCTTGCAATGCGGAGAAATTACTGTTTGTGCATTTACAATATTCATTGATTTTTGCCATTGAAAAACATCATGTTATTCATATACCAGAAATGTTTGAAGCTACTGACTGAATGAAAGGAGCTGGCATCTCACTCTCTTTGAATCTTCTTTATCATGCTAAGAGGAGCAGGAAAAAGCAAAAAATTTCAGAATTGCACCTTGCAATGCGGAGAAATTACTGTTTGTGCATTTACAATATTCATTGATTTTTGCCATTGAAAAACGTCCAGAAATGATTGAAGCTACTGACTGAATGAAAGGAGCTGGCATCTCACTCTCTTTGAATCTTCTTTATCATGCTAAGAGGAGCAGGAAAAAGCAAAAAATTTCAGAATTGCATCTTGCAATGCGGAGAAATTACAGTTTGTGCATTTACAATATTCATTGATTTTTGCCATTGAAAAACATCCAGAAATGATTGAAGCTACTGACTGAATGAAAGGAGCTGGCATCTCACTCTCTTTGAATCTTCTTTATCATGCTAAGAGGAGCAGGAAAAAGCAAAAAATTTCAGACTTGCACCTTGCAATGCGGAGAAATTACTGTTTGTGCATTTACAATATTCATTGATTTTTGCCATTGAAAAACATCATGTTATTCATATACCAGAAATGTTTGAAGCTACTGACTGAATGAAAGGAGCTGGCATCTCACTCTCTTTGAATCTTCTTTATCATGCTAAGAGGAGCAGGAAAAAGCAAAAAATTTCAGAATTGCACCTTGCAATGCGGAGAAATTACTGTTTGTGCATTTACAATATTCATTGATTTTTGCCATTGAAAAACATCATGTTATTCATATACCAGAAATGTTTGAAGCTACTGACTGAATGAAAGGAGCTGGCATCTCACTCTCTTTGAATCTTCTTTATCATGCTAAGAGGAGCAGGAAAAAGCAAAAAATTTCAGAATTGCACCTTGCAATGTGGAGAAATTACTGTTTGTGCATTTACAATATTCATTGATTTTTACCATTGAAAAACGTCCAGAAATGATTGAAGCTACTGACTGAATGAAAGTAGCTGGCATCTCACTCTCTTTGAATCTTCTTTATCATGCTAAGAGGAGCAGGAAAAAGCAAAAAATTTCAGACTTGCACCTTGCAATGCGGAGAAATTACTGTTTGTGCATTTACAATATTCATTGATTTTTGCCATTGAAAAACATCATGTTATTCATATACCAGAAATGTTTGAAGCTACTGACTGAATGAAAGGAGCTGGCATCTCACTCTCTTTGAATCTTCTTTATCATGCTAAGAGGAGCAGGAAAAAGCAAAAAATTTCAGAATTGCACCTTGCAATGCGGAGAAATTACTGTTTGTGCATTTACAATATTCATTGATTTTTGCCATTGAAAAACATCATGTTATTCATATACCAGAAATGTTTGAAGCTACTGACTGAATGAAAGGAGCTGGCATCTCACTCTCTTTGAATCTTCTTTATCATGCTAAGAGGAGCAGGAAAAAGCAAAAAATTTCAGAATTGCACCTTGCAATGTGGAGAAATTACTGTTTGTGCATTTACAATATTCATTGATTTTTACCATTGAAAAACGTCCAGAAATGATTGAAGCTACTGACTGAATGAAAGTAGCTGGCATCTCACTCTCTTTGAATCTTCTTTATCATGCTAAGAGGAGCAGGAAAAAGCAAAAAATTTCAGACTTGCACCTTGCAATGCGGAGAAATTACTGTTTGTGCATTTACAATATTCATTGATTTTTGCCATTGAAAAACATCATGTTATTCATATACCAGAAATGTTTGAAGCTACTGACTGAATGAAAGGAGCTGGCATCTCACTCTCTTTGAATCTTCTTTATCATGCTAAGAGGAGCAGGAAAAAGCAAAAAATTTCAGAATTGCACCTTGCAATGCGGAGAAATTACTGTTTGTGCATTTACAATATTCATTGATTTTTGCCACTGAAAAACGTCCAGAAATGATTGAAGCTACTGACTGAATGAAAGGAGCTGGCATCTCACTCTCTTTGAATCTTCTTTATCATGCTAAGAGGAGCAGGAAAAAGCAAAAAATTTCAGAATTGCACCTTGCAATGTGGAGAAATTACTGTTTGTGCATTTACAATATTCATTGATTTTTACCATTGAAAAACGTCCAGAAATGATTGAAGCTACTGACTGAATGAAAGTAGCTGGCATCTCACTCTCTTTGAATCTTCTTTATCATGCTAAGAGGAGCAGGAAAAAGCAAAAAATTTCAGACTTGCACCTTGCAATGCGGAGAAATTACTGTTTGTGCATTTACAATATTCATTGATTTTTGCCATTGAAAAACATCATGTTATTCATATACCAGAAATGTTTGAAGCTACTGACTGAATGAAAGGAGCTGGCATCTCACTCTCTTTGAATCTTCTTTATCATGCTAAGAGGAGCAGGAAAAAGCAAAAAATTTCAGAATTGCACCTTGCAATGCGGAGAAATTACTGTTTGTGCATTTACAATATTCATTGATTTTTGCCATTGAAAAACATCATGTTATTCATATACCAGAAATGTTTGAAGCTACTGACTGAATGAAAGGAGCTGGCATCTCACTCTCTTTGAATCTTCTTTATCATGCTAAGAGGAGCAGGAAAAAGCAAAAAATTTCAGAATTGCACCTTGCAATGTGGAGAAATTACTGTTTGTGCATTTACAATATTCATTGATTTTTACCATTGAAAAACGTCCAGAAATGATTGAAGCTACTGACTGAATGAAAGTAGCTGGCATCTCACTCTCTTTGAATCTTCTTTATCATGCTAAGAGGAGCAGGAAAAAGCAAAAAATTTCAGACTTGCACCTTGCAATGCGGAGAAATTACTGTTTGTGCATTTACAATATTCATTGATTTTTGCCATTGAAAAACATCATGTTATTCATATACCAGAAATGTTTGAAGCTACTGACTGAATGAAAGGAGCTGGCATCTCACTCTCTTTGAATCTTCTTTATCATGCTAAGAGGAGCAGGAAAAAGCAAAAAATTTCAGAATTGCACCTTGCAATGCGGAGAAATTACTGTTTGTGCATTTACAATATTCATTGATTTTTGCCATTGAAAAACATCATGTTATTCATATACCAGAAATGTTTGAAGCTACTGACTGAATGAAAGGAGCTGGCATCTCACTCTCTTTGAATCTTCTTTATCATGCTAAGAGGAGCAGGAAAAAGCAAAAAATTTCAGACTTGCACCTTGCAATGCGGAGAAATTACTGTTTGTGCATTTACAATATTCATTGATTTTTGCCATTGAAAAACATCATGTTATTCATATACCAGAAATGTTTGAAGCTACTGACTGAATGAAAGGAGCTGGCATCTCACTCTCTTTGAATCTTCTTTATCATGCCAAGAGGAGCAGGAAAAAGCAAAAAATTTCAGAATTGCACCTTGCAATGCGGAGAAATTACTGTTTGTGCATTTACAATATTCATTGATTTTTGCCATTGAAAAACATCATGTTATTCATATACCAGAAATGTTTGAAGCTACTGACTGAATGAAAGGAGCTGGCATCTCACTCTCTTTGAATCTTCTTTATCATGCTAAGAGGAGCAGGAAAAAGCAAAAAATTTCAGACTTGCACCTTGCAATGCGGAGAAATTACTGTTTGTGCATTTACAATATTCATTGATTTTTGCCATTGAAAAACATCATGTTATTCATATACCAGAAATGTTTGAAGCTACTGACTGAATGAAAGGAGCTGGCATCTCACTCTCTTTGAATCTTCTTTATCATGCTAAGAGGAGCAGGAAAAAGCAAAAAATTTCAGACTTGCACCTTGCAATGCCGAGAAATTACTGTTTGTGCATTTACAATATTCATTGATTTTTGCCATTGAAAAACATCATGTTATTCATATACCAGAAATGTTTGAAGCTACTGACTGAATGAAAGGAGCTGGCATCTCACTCTCTTTGAATCTTCTTTATCATGCTAAGAGGAGCAGGAAAAAGCAAAAAATTTCAGAATTGCACCTTGCAATGCGGAGAAATTACTGTTTGTGCATTTACAATATTCATTGATTTTTGCCACTGAAAAACGTCCAGAAATGATTGAAGCTACTGACTGAATGAAAGGAGCTGGCATCTCACTCTCTTTGAATCTTCTTTATCATGCTAAGAGGAGCAGGAAAAAGCAAAAAATTTCAGAATTGCACCTTGCAATGCGGAGAAATTATTGTTTGTGCATTTACAATATTCATTGATTTTTGCCATTGAAAAACATCATGTTATTCATATACCAGAAATGTTTGAAGCTACTGACTGAATGAAAGGAGCTGGCATCTCACTCTCTTTGAATCTTCTTTATCATGCTAAGAGGAGCAGGAAAAAGCAAAAAATTTCAGAATTGCACCTTGCAATGCGGAGAAATTACTGTTTGTGCATTTATAATATTCAATGATTTTTGCCATTGAAAAACATCCAGAAATGATTGAAGCTACTGACTGAACGAAAGGAGCTGGCATCTCACTCTCTTTGAATCTTCTTTATCATGCTAAGAGGAGCAGGAAAAAGCAAAAAATTTCAGAATTGCACCTTGCAATGCGGAGAAATTACTGTTTGTGCATTTACAATATTCATTGATTTTTGCCATTGAAAAACATCATGTTATTCATATACCAGAAATGTTTGAAGCTACTGACTGAATGAAAGGAGCTGGCATCTCACTCTCTTTGAATCTTCTTTATCATGCTAAGAGGAGCAGGAAAAAGCAAAAAATTTCAGAATTGCACCTTGCAATGCGGAGAAATTACTGTTTGTGCATTTACAATATTCATTGATTTTTGCCATTGAAAAACGTCCAGAAATGATTGAAGCTACTGACTGAATGAAAGGAGCTGGCATCTCACTCTCTTTGAATCTTCTTTATCATGCTAAGAGGAGCAGGAAAAAGCAAAAAATTTCAGAATTGCACCTTGCAATGAGGAGAAATTACTGTTTGTGCATTTACAATATTCATTGATTTTTGCCATTGAAAAACGTCCAGAAATGATTGAAGCTACTGACTAAATGAAAGGAGCTGGCATCTCACTCTCTTTGAATCTTGTTTATCATGCTAAGAGGAGCAGGAAAAAGCAAAAAATTTCAGAATTGCACCTTGCAATGCGGAGAAATTACTGTTTGTGCATTTACAATATTCATTGATTTTTGCCATTGAAAAACGTCCAGAAATGATTGAAGCTACTGACTGAATGAAAGGAGCTGGCATCTCACTCTCTTTGAATCTTCTTTATCATGCTAAGAGGAGCAGGAAAAAGCAAAAAATTTCAGAATTGCACCTTGCAATGCGGAGAAATTACAGTTTGTGCATTTACAATATTCATTGATTTTTGCCATTGAAAAACATCCAGAAATGATTGAAGCTACTGACTGAATGAAAGGAGCTGGCATCTCACTCTCTTTGAATCTTCTTTATCATGCTAAGAGGAGCAGGAAAAAGCAAAAAATTTCAGAATTGCACCTTGCAATGCGGAGAAATTACTGTTTGTGCATTTACAATATTCATTGATTTTTGCCATTGAAAAACATCATGTTATTCATATACCAGAAATGTTTGAAGCTACTGACTGAATGAAAGGAGCTGGCATCTCACTCTCTTTGAATCTTCTTTATCATGCTAAGAGGAGCAGGAAAAAGCAAAAAATTTCAGAATTGCACCTTGCAATGTGGAGAAATTACTGTTTGTGCATTTACAATATTCATTGATTTTTACCATTGAAAAACGTCCAGAAATGATTGAAGCTACTGACTGAATGAAAGTAGCTGGCATCTCACTCTCTTTGAATCTTCTTTATCATGCTAAGAGGAGCAGGAAAAAGCAAAAAATTTCAGACTTGCACCTTGCAATGCGGAGAAATTACTGTTTGTGCATTTACAATATTCATTCATTTTTCCAATTGAAAAACATCATGTTATTCATATACCAGAAATGTTTGAAGCTACTGACTGAATGAAAGGAGCTGGCATCTCACTCTCTTTGAATCTTCTTTATCATGCTAAGAGGAGCAGGAAAAAGCAAAAAATTTCAGAATTGCACCTTGCAATGCGGAGAAATTACTGTTTGTGCATTTACAATATTCATTGATTTTTGCCATTGAAAAACATCATGTTATTCATATACCAGAAATGTTTGAAGCTACTGACTGAATGAAAGGAGCTGGCATCTCACTCTCTTTGAATCTTCTTTATCATGCTAAGAGGAGCAGGAAAAAGCAAAAAATTTCAGAATTGCACCTTGCAATGTGGAGAAATTACTGTTTGTGCATTTACAATATTCATTGATTTTTACCATTGAAAAACGTCCAGAAATGATTGAAGCTACTGACTGAATGAAAGTAGCTGGCATCTCACTCTCTTTGAATCTTCTTTATCATGCTAAGAGGAGCAGGAAAAAGCAAAAAATTTCAGACTTGCACCTTGCAATGCGGAGAAATTACTGTTTGTGCATTTACAATATTCATTGATTTTTGCCATTGAAAAACATCATGTTATTCATATACCAGAAATGTTTGAAGCTACTGACTGAATGAAAGGAGCTGGCATCTCACTCTCTTTGAATCTTCTTTATCATGCTAAGAGGAGCAGGAAAAAGCAAAAAATTTCAGAATTGCACCTTGCAATGCGGAGAAATTACTGTTTGTGCATTTACAATATTCATTGATTTTTGCCATTGATAAACATCATGTTATTCATATACCAGAAATGTTTGAAGCTACTGACTGAATGAAAGGAGCTGGCATCTCACTCTCTTTGAATCTTGTTTATCATGCTAAGAGGAGCAGGAAAAAGCAAAAAATTTCAGAATTGCACCTTGCAATGCGGAGAAATTACTGTTTGTGCATTTACAATATTCATTGATTTTTGCCATTGAAAAACGTCCAGAAATGATTGAAGCTACTGACTGAATGAAAGGAGCTGGCATCTCACTCTCTTTGAATCTTCTTTATCATGCTAAGAGGAGCAGGAAAAAGCAAAAAATTTCAGAATTGCACCTTGCAATGCGGAGAAATTACAGTTTGTGCATTTACAATATTCATTGATTTTTGCCATTGAAAAACATCCAGAAATGATTGAAGCTACTGACTGAATGAAAGGAGCTGGCATCTCACTCTCTTTGAATCTTCTTTATCATGCTAAGAGGAGCAGGAAAAAGCAAAAAATTTCAGAATTGCACCTTGCAATGCGGAGAAATTACTGTTTGTGCATTTACAATATTCATTGATTTTTGCCATTGAAAAACATCATGTTATTCATATACCAGAAATGTTTGAAGCTACTGACTGAATGAAAGGAGCTGGCATCTCACTCTCTTTGAATCTTCTTTATCATGCTAAGAGGAGCAGGAAAAAGCAAAAAATTTCAGAATTGCACCTTGCAATGTGGAGAAATTACTGTTTGTGCATTTACAATATTCATTGATTTTTACCATTGAAAAACGTCCAGAAATGATTGAAGCTACTGACTGAATGAAAGTAGCTGGCATCTCACTCTCTTTGAATCTTCTTTATCATGCTAAGAGGAGCAGGAAAAAGCAAAAAATTTCAGACTTGCACCTTGCAATGCGGAGAAATTACTGTTTGTGCATTTACAATATTCATTGATTTTTGCCATTGAAAAACATCATGTTATTCATATACCAGAAATGTTTGAAGCTACTGACTGAATGAAAGGAGCTGGCATCTCACTCTCTTTGAATCTTCTTTATCATGCTAAGAGGAGCAGGAAAAAGCAAAAAATTTCAGAATTGCACCTTGCAATGCGGAGAAATTACTGTTTGTGCATTTACAATATTCATTGATTTTTGCCATTGAAAAACATCATGTTATTCATATACCAGAAATGTTTGAAGCTACTGACTGAATGAAAGGAGCTGGCATCTCACTCTCTTTGAATCTTCTTTATCATGCTAAGAGGAGCAGGAAAAAGCAAAAAATTTCAGAATTGCACCTTGCAATGTGGAGAAATTACTGTTTGTGCATTTACAATATTCATTGATTTTTACCATTGAAAAACGTCCAGAAATGATTGAAGCTACTGACTGAATGAAAGTAGCTGGCATCTCACTCTCTTTGAATCTTCTTTATCATGCTAAGAGGAGCAGGAAAAAGCAAAAAATTTCAGACTTGCACCTTGCAATGCGGAGAAATTACTGTTTGTGCATTTACAATATTCATTGATTTTTGCCATTGAAAAACATCATGTTATTCATATACCAGAAATGTTTGAAGCTACTGACTGAATGAAAGGAGCTGGCATCTCACTCTCTTTGAATCTTCTTTATCATGCTAAGAGGAGCAGGAAAAAGCAAAAAATTTCAGAATTGCACCTTGCAATGCGGAGAAATTACTGTTTGTGCATTTATAATATTCAATGATTTTTGCCATTGAAAAACATCCAGAAATGATTGAAGCTACTGACTGAACGAAAGGAGCTGGCATCTCACTCTCTTTGAATCTTCTTTATCATGCTAAGAGGAGCAGGAAAAAGCAAAAAATTTCAGAATTGCACCTTGCAATGCGGAGAAATTACTGTTTGTGCATTTACAATATTCATTGATTTTTGCCATTGAAAAACATCATGTTATTCATATACCAGAAATGTTTGAAGCTACTGACTGAATGAAAGGAGCTGGCATCTCACTCTCTTTGAATCTTCTTTATCATGCTAAGAGGAGCAGGAAAAAGCAAAAAATTTCAGAATTGCACCTTGCAATGCGGAGAAATTACTGTTTGTGCATTTACAATATTCATTGATTTTTGCCATTGAAAAACGTCCAGAAATGATTGAAGCTACTGACTGAATGAAAGGAGCTGGCATCTCACTCTCTTTGAATCTTCTTTATCATGCTAAGAGGAGCAGGAAAAAGCAAAAAATTTCAGAATTGCACCTTGCAATGCGGAGAAATTACTGTTTGTGCATTTACAATATTCATTGATTTTTGCCATTGAAAAACGTCCAGAAATGATTGAAGCTACTGACTGAATGAAAGGAGGTGGCATCTCACTCTCTTTGAATCTTGTTTATCATGCTAAGAGGAGCAGGAAAAAGCAAAAAATTTCAGAATTGCACCTTGCAATGCGGAGAAATTACTGTTTGTGCATTTACAATATTCATTGATTTTTGCCATTGAAAAACGTGCAGAAATGATTGAAGCTACTGACTGAATGAAAGGAGCTGGCATCTCACTCTCTTTGAATCTTCTTTATCATGCTAAGAGGAGCAGGAAAAAGCAAAAAATTTCAGAATTGCACCTTGCAATGCGGAGAAATTACTGTTTGTGCATTTACAATATTCATTGATTTTTGCCATTGAAAAACATCATGTTATTCATATACCAGAAATGTTTGAAGCTACTGACTGAATGAAAGGAGCTGGCATCTCACTCTCTTTGAATCTTCTTTATCATGCTAAGAGGAGCAGGAAAAAGCAAAAAATTTCAGAATTGCACCTTGCAATGCGGAGAAATTACTGTTTGTGCATTTACAATACTCATTGATTTTTGCCATTGAAAAACATCATGTTATTCATGTACCAGAAATGATTGAAGCTACTGACTGAATGAAAGGAGCTGGCATCTCACTCTCTTTGAATCTTCTTTATCATGCTAAGAGGAGCAGGAAAAAGCAAAAAATTTCAGAATTGAACCTTGCAATGCGGAGAAATTACTGTTTGTGCATTTACAATATTCATTGATTTTTGGCATTGAAAAACGTCCAGAAATGATTGAAGCTACTGACTGAATGAAAGGAGCTGGCATCTCACTCTCTTTGAATCTTCTTTATCATGCTAAGAGGAGCAGGAAAAAGCAAAAAATTTCAGAATTGCACCTTGCAATGCGGAGAAATTATTTTTTGTGCATTTACAATATTCATTGATTTTTGCCATTGAAAAACATCATGTTATTCATATACCAGAAATGTTTGAAGCTACTGACTGAATGAAAGGAGCTGACATCTCACTCTCTTTGAGTCTTCTTTATCATGCTAAGAGGAGCAGGAAAAAGCAAAAAATTTCAGAATTGCACCTTGCAATGCGGAGAAATTACTGTTTGTGCATTTACAATATTCATTGATTTTTGCCATTGAAAAACGTCCAGAAATGATTGAAGCTACTGACTGAATGAAAGGAGCTGGCATCTCACTCTCTTTGAATCTTCTTTATCATGCTAAGAGGAGCAGGAAAAAGCAAAAAATTTCAGAATTGCACCTTGCAATGCGGAGAAATTACTGTTTGTGCATTTACAATATTCATTGATTTTTGCCATTGAAAAACATCATGTTATTCATATACCAGAAATGTTTGAAGCTACTGACTGAAAGAAAGGAGCTGGCATCTCACTCTCTTTGAATCTTCTTTATCATGCTAAGAGGAGCAGGAAAAAGCAAAAAATTTCAGAATTGCACCTTGCAATGCGGAGAAATTACTGTTTGTGCATTTACAATATTCATTGATTTTTGCCATTGAAAAACATCATGTTATTCATATACCAGAAATGTTTGAAGCTACTGACTGAATGAAAGGAGCTGGCATCTCACTCTCTTTGAATCTTCTTTATCATGCTAAGAGGAGCAGGAAAAAGCAAAAAATTTCAGAATTGCACCTTGCAATGTGGAGAAATTACTGTTTGTGCATTTACAATATTCATTGATTTTTACCATTGAAAAACGTCCAGAAATGATTGAAGCTACTGACTGAATGAAAGTAGCTGGCATCTCACTCTCTTTGAATCTTCTTTATCATGCTAAGAGGAGCAGGAAAAAGCAAAAAATTTCAGACTTGCACCTTGCAATGCGGAGAAATTACTGTTTGTGCATTTACAATATTCATTGATTTTTGCCATTGAAAAACATCATGTTATTCATATACCAGAAATGTTTGAAGCTACTGACTGAATGAAAGGAGCTGGCATCTCACTCTCTTTGAATCTTCTTTATCATGCTAAGAGGAGCAGGAAAAAGCAAAAAATTTCAGAATTGCACCTTGCAATGCGGAGAAATTACTGTTTGTGCATTTACAATATTCATTGATTTTTGCCATTGAAAAACATCATGTTATTCATATACCAGAAATGTTTGAAGCTACTGACTGAATGAAAGGAGCTGGCATCTCACTCTCTTTGAATCTTCTTTATCATGCTAAGAGGAGCAGGAAAAAGCAAAAAATTTCAGAATTGCACCTTGCAATGTGGAGAAATTACTGTTTGTGCATTTACAATATTCATTGATTTTTACCATTGAAAAACGTTCAGAAATGATTGAAGCTACTGACTGAATGAAAGTAGCTGGCATCTCACTCTCTTTGAATCTTCTTTATCATGCTAAGAGGAGCAATAAAAAGCAAAAAATTTCAGACTTGCACCTTGCAATGCGGAGAAATTACTGTTTGTGCATTTACAATATTCATTGATTTTTGCCATTGAAAAACATCATGTTATTCATATACCAGAAATGTTTGAAGCTACTGACTGAATGAAAGGAGCTGGCATCTCACTCTCTTTGAATCTTCTTTATCATGCTAAGAGGAGCAGGAAAAAGCAAAAAATTTCGGAATTGCACCTTGCAATGCGGAGAAATTACTGTTTGTGCATTTACAATATTCATTGATTTTTGCCATTGAAAAACGTCCAGAAATGATTGAAGCTACTGACTGAATGAAAGGAGCTGGCATCTCACTCTCTTTGAATCTTCTTTATCATGCTAAGAGGAGCAGGAAAAAGCAAAAAATTTCAGAATTGCACCTTGCAATGCGGAGAAATTACTGTTTGTGCATTTACAATATTCATTGATTTTTGCCATTGAAAAACATCATGTTATTCATATGCCAGAAATGTTTGAAGCTACTGACTGAATGAAAGGAGCTGGCATCTCACTCTCTTTGAATCTTCTTTATCATGCTAAGAGGAGCAGGAAAAAGCAAAAAATTTCAGAATTGCACCTTGCAATGTGGAGAAATTACTGTTTGTGCATTTACAATATTCATTGATTTTTACCATTGAAAAACGTCCAGAAATGATTGAAGCTACTGACTGAATGAAAGTAGCTGACATCTCACTCTCTTTGAATCTTCTTTATCATGCTAAGAGGAGCAGGAAAAAGCAAAAAATTTCAGAATTGCACCTTGCAATGCGGAGAAATTACTGTTTGTGCATTTACAATATTCATTGATTTTTGCCATTGAAAAACATCATGTTATTCATATACCAGAAATGTTTGAAGCTACTGACTGAATGAAAGGAGCTGGCATCTCACTCTCTTTGAATCTTCTTTATCATGCTAAGAGGAGCAGGAAAAAGCAAAAAATTTCAGAATTGCACCTTGCAATGCGGAGAAATTACTGTTTGTGCATTTATAATATTAAATGATTTTTGCCATTGAAAAACGTCCAGAAATGATTGAAGCTACTGACTGAACGAAAGGAGCTGGCATCTCACTCTCTTTGAATCTTCTTTATCATGCTAAGAGGAGCAGGAAAAAGTAAAAAATTTCAGAATTGCACCTTGCAATGCGGAGAAATTACTGTTTGTGCATTTACAATATTCATTGATTTTTGCCATTGAAAAACGTGCAGAAATGATTGAAGCTACTGACTGAATGAAAGGAGCTGGCATCTCACTCTCTTTGAATCTTCTTTATCATGCTAAGAGGAGCAGGAAAAAGCAAAAAATTTCAGAATTGCACCTTGCAATGCGGAGAAATTACTGTTTGTGCATTTACAATATTCATTGATTTTTGCCATTGAAAAACATCATGTTATTCATATACCAGAAATGTTTGAAGCTACTGACTGAATGAAAGGAGCTGGCATCTCACTCTCTTTGAATCTTCTTTATCATGCTAAGAGGAGCAGGAAAAAGCAAAAAATTTCAGAATTGCACCTTGCAATGCGGAGAAATTACTGTTTGTGCATTTACAATACTCATTGATTTTTGCCATTGAAAAACATCATGTTATTCATGTACCAGAAATGATTGAAGCTACTGACTGAATGAAAGGAGCTGGCATCTCACTCTCTTTGAATCTTCTTTATCATGCTAAGAGGAGCAGGAAAAAGCAAAAAATTTCAGAATTGAACCTTGCAATGCGGAGAAATTACTGTTTGTGCATTTACAATATTCATTGATTTTTGGCATTGAAAAACGTCCAGAAATGATTGAAGCTACTGACTGAATGAAAGGAGCTGGCATCTCACTCTCTTTGAATCTTCTTTATCATGCTAAGAGGAGCAGGAAAAAGCAAAAAATTTCAGAATTGCACCTTGCAATGCGGAGAAATTATTTTTTGTGCATTTACAATATTCATTGATTTTTGCCATTGAAAAACATCATGTTATTCATATACCAGAAATGTTTGAAGCTACTGACTGAATGAAAGGAGCTGACATCTCACTCTCTTTGAGTCTTCTTTATCATGCTAAGAGGAGCAGGAAAAAGCAAAAAATTTCAGAATTGCACCTTGCAATGCGGAGAAATTACTGTTTGTGCATTTACAATATTCATTGATTTTTGCCATTGAAAAACGTCCAGAAATGATTGAAGCTACTGACTGAATGAAAGGAGCTGGCATCTCACTCTCTTTGAATCTTCTTTATCATGCTAAGAGGAGCAGGAAAAAGCAAAAAATTTCAGAATTGCACCTTGCAATGCGGAGAAATTACTGTTTGTGCATTTACAATATTCATTGATTTTTGCCATTGAAAAACATCATGTTATTCATATACCAGAAATGTTTGAAGCTACTGACTGAAAGAAAGTAGCTGGCATCTCACTCTCTTTGAATCTTCTTTATCATGCTAAGAGGAGCAGGAAAAAGCAAAAAATTTCAGAATTGCACCTTGCAATGCGGAGAAATTACTGTTTGTGCATTTACAATATTCATTGATTTTTGCCATTGAAAAACATCATGTTATTCATATACCAGAAATGTTTGAAGCTACTGACTGAATGAAAGGAGCTGGCATCTCACTCTCTTTGAATCTTCTTTATCATGCTAAGAGGAGCAGGAAAAAGCAAAAAATTTCAGAATTGCACCTTGCAATGTGGAGAAATTACTGTTTGTGCATTTACAATATTCATTGATTTTTACCATTGAAAAACGTCCAGAAATGATTGAAGCTACTGACTGAATGAAAGTAGCTGGCATCTCACTCTCTTTGAATCTTCTTTATCATGCTAAGAGGAGCAGGAAAAAGCAAAAAATTTCAGACTTGCACCTTGCAATGCGGAGAAATTACTGTTTGTGCATTTACAATATTCATTGATTTTTGCCATTGAAAAACATCATGTTATTCATATACCAGAAATGTTTGAAGCTACTGACTGAATGAAAGGAGCTGGCATCTCACTCTCTTTGAATCTTCTTTATCATGCTAAGAGGAGCAGGAAAAAGCAAAAAATTTCAGAATTGCACCTTGCAATGCGGAGAAATTACTGTTTGTGCATTTACAATATTCATTGATTTTTGCCATTGAAAAACATCATGTTATTCATATACCAGAAATGTTTGAAGCTACTGACTGAATGAAAGGAGCTGGCATCTCACTCTCTTTGAATCTTCTTTATCATGCTAAGAGGAGCAGGAAAAAGCAAAAAATTTCAGAATTGCACCTTGCAATGTGGAGAAATTACTGTTTGTGCATTTACAATATTCATTGATTTTTACCATTGAAAAACGTTCAGAAATGATTGAAGCTACTGACTGAATGAAAGTAGCTGGCATCTCACTCTCTTTGAATCTTCTTTATCATGCTAAGAGGAGCAATAAAAAGCAAAAAATTTCAGACTTGCACCTTGCAATGCGGAGAAATTACTGTTTGTGCATTTACAATATTCATTGATTTTTGCCATTGAAAAACATCATGTTATTCATATACCAGAAATGTTTGAAGCTACTGACTGAATGAAAGGAGCTGGCATCTCACTCTCTTTGAATCTTCTTTATCATGCTAAGAGGAGCAGGAAAAAGCAAAAAATTTCGGAATTGCACCTTGCAATGCGGAGAAATTACTGTTTGTGCATTTACAATATTCATTGATTTTTGCCATTGAAAAACGTCCAGAAATGATTGAAGCTACTGACTGAATGAAAGGAGCTGGCATCTCACTCTCTTTGAATCTTCTTTATCATGCTAAGAGGAGCAGGAAAAAGCAAAAAATTTCAGAATTGCACCTTGCAATGCGGAGAAATTACTGTTTGTGCATTTACAATATTCATTGATTTTTGCCATTGAAAAACATCATGTTATTCATATGCCAGAAATGTTTGAAGCTACTGACTGAATGAAAGGAGCTGGCATCTCACTCTCTTTGAATCTTCTTTATCATGCTAAGAGGAGCAGGAAAAAGCAAAAAATTTCAGAATTGCACCTTGCAATGTGGAGAAATTACTGTTTGTGCATTTACAATATTCATTGATTTTTACCATTGAAAAACGTCCAGAAATGATTGAAGCTACTGACTGAATGAAAGTAGCTGGCATCTCACTCTCTTTGAATCTTCTTTATCATGCTAAGAGGAGCAGGAAAAAGCAAAAAATTTCAGAATTGCACCTTGCAATGCGGAGAAATTACTGTTTGTGCATTTACAATATTCATTGATTTTTGCCATTGAAAAACATCATGTTATTCATATACCAGAAATGTTTGAAGCTACTGACTGAATGAAAGGAGCTGGCATCTCACTCTCTTTGAATCTTCTTTATCATGCTAAGAGGAGCAGGAAAAAGCAAAAAATTTCAGAATTGCACCTTGCAATGCGGAGAAATTACTGTTTGTGCATTTATAATATTAAATGATTTTTGCCATTGAAAAACGTCCAGAAATGATTGAAGCTACTGACTGAACGAAAGGAGCTGGCATCTCACTCTCTTTGAATCTTCTTTATCATGCTAAGAGGAGCAGGAAAAAGTAAAAAATTTCAGAATTGCACCTTGCAATGCGGAGAAATTACTGTTTGTGCATTTACAATATTCATTGATTTTTGCCATTGAAAAACGTCCAGAAATGATTGAAGCTACTGACTGAATGAAAGGAGCTGGCATCTCACTCTCTTTGAATCTTCTTTATCATGCTAAGAGGAGCAGGAAAAAGCAAAAAATTTCAGAATTGCACCTTGCAATGCGGAGAAATTACTGTTTGTGCATTTACAATATTCATTGATTTTTGCCATTGAAAAACATCATGTTATTCATATACCAGAAATGTTTGAAGCTACTGACTGAATGAAAGGAGCTGGCATCTCACTCTCTTTGAATCTTCTTTATCATGCTAAGAGGAGCAGGAAAAAGCAAAAAATTTCAGAATTGCACCTTGCAATGCGGAGAAATTACTGTTTGTGCATTTACAATATTCATTGATTTTTGCCATTGAAAAACATCATGTTATTCATATACCAGAAATGTTTGAAGCTACTGACTGAATGAAAGGAGCTGGCATCTCACTCTCTTTGAATCTTCTTTATCATGCTAAGAGGAGCAGGAAAAAGCAAAAAATTTCAGAATTGCACCTTGCAATGTGGAGAAATTACTGTTTGTGCATTTACAATATTCATTGATTTTTACCATTGAAAAACGTCCAGAAATGATTGAAGCTACTGACTGAATGAAAGTAGCTGGCATCTCACTCTCTTTGAATCTTCTTTATCATGCTAAGAGGAGCAGGAAAAAGCAAAAAATTTCAGACTTGCACCTTGCAATGCGGAGAAATTACTGTTTGTGCATTTACAATATTCATTGATTTTTGCCATTGAAAAACATCATGTTATTCATATACCAGAAATGTTTGAAGCTACTGACTGAATGAAAGGAGCTGGCATCTCACTCTCTTTGAATCTTCTTTATCATGCTAAGAGGAGCAGGAAAAAGCAAAAAATTTCAGAATTGCACCTTGCAATGCGGAGAAATTACTGTTTGTGCATTTACAATATTCATTGATTTTTGCCATTGAAAAACATCATGTTATTCATATACCAGAAATGTTTGAAGCTACTGACTGAATGAAAGGAGCTGGCATCTCACTCTCTTTGAATCTTCTTTATCATGCTAAGAGGAGCAGGAAAAAGCAAAAAATTTCAGAATTGCACCTTGCAATGTGGAGAAATTACTGTTTGTGCATTTACAATATTCATTGATTTTTACCATTGAAAAACGTTCAGAAATGATTGAAGCTACTGACTGAATGAAAGTAGCTGGCATCTCACTCTCTTTGAATCTTCTTTATCATGCTAAGAGGAGCAGGAAAAAGCAAAAAATTTCAGACTTGCACCTTGCAATGCGGAGAAATTACTGTTTGTGCATTTACAATATTCATTGATTTTTGCCATTGAAAAACATCATGTTATTCATATACCAGAAATGGTTGAAGCTACTGACTGAATGAAAGGAGCTGGCATCTCACTCTCTTTGAATCTTCTTTATCATGCTAAGAGGAGCAGGAAAAAGCAAAAAATTTCAGAATTGCACCTTGCAATGCGGAGAAATTACTGTTTGTGCATTTACAATATTCATTGATTTTTGCCATTGAAAAACGTCCAGAAATGATTGAAGCTACTGACTGAATGAAAGGAGCTGGCATGTCACTCTCTTTGAATCTTCTTTATCATGCTAAGAGGAGCAGGAAAAAGCAAAAAATTTCAGAATTGCACCTTGCAATGCGGAGAAATTACTGTTTGTGCATTTACAATATTCATTGATTTTTGCCATTGAAAAACATCATGTTATTCATATACCAGAAATGTTTGAAGCTACTGACTGAATGAAAGGAGCTGGCATCTCACTCTCTTTGAATCTTCTTTATCATGCTAAGAGGAGCAGGAAAAAGCAAAAAATTTCAGAATTGCACCTTGCAATGTGGAGAAATTACTGTTTGTGCATTTACAATATTCATTGATTTTTACCATTGAAAAACGTCCAGAAATGATTGAAGCTACTGACTGAATGAAAGTAGCTGGCATCTCACTCTCTTTGAATCTTCTTTATCATGCTAAGAGGAGCAGGAAAAAGCAAAAAATTTCAGACTTGCACCTTGCAATGCGGAGAAATTACTGTTTGTGCATTTACAATATTCATTGATTTTTGCCATTGAAAAACATCATGTTATTCATATACCAGAAATGTTTGAAGCTACTGACTGAATGAAAGGAGCTGGCATCTCACTCTCTTTGAATCTTCTTTATCATGCTAAGAGGAGCAGGAAAAAGCAAAAAATTTCAGAATTGCACCTTGCAATGCGGAGAAATTACTGTTTGTGCATTTACAATATTCATTGATTTTTGCCATTGAAAAACATCATGTTATTCATATACCAGAAATGTTTGAAGCTACTGACTGAATGAAAGGAGCTGGCATCTCACTCTCTTTGAATCTTCTTTATCATGCTAAGAGGAGCAGGAAAAAGCAAAAAATTTCAGAATTGCACCTTGCAATGTGGAGAAATTACTGTTTGTGCATTTACAATATTCATTGATTTTTACCATTGAAAAACGTTCAGAAATGATTGAAGCTACTGATTGAATGAAAGTAGCTGGCATCTCACTCTCTTTGAATCTTCTTTATCATGCTAAGAGGAGCAGGAAAAAGCAAAAAATTTCAGACTTGCACCTTGCAATGCGGAGAAATTACTGTTTGTGCATTTAAAATATTCATTGATTTTTGCCATTGAAAAACATCATGTTATTCATATACCAGAAATGTTTGAAGCTACTGACTGAATGAAAGGAGCTGGCATCTCACTCTCTTTGAATCTTCTTTATCATGCTAAGAGGAGCAGGAAAAAGCAAAAAATTTCAGAATTGCACCTTGCAATGCGGAGAAATTACTGTTTGTGCATTTACAATATTCATTGATTTTTGCCATTGAAAAACGTCCAGAAATGATTGAAGCTACTGACTGAATGAAAGGAGCTGGCATCTCACTCTCTTTGAATCTTCTTTATCATGCTAAGAGGAGCAAGAAAAAGCAAAAAATTTCAGAATTGCACCTTGCAATGCGGAGAAATTACTGTTTGTGCATTTACAATATTCATTGATTTTTACCATTGAAAAACGTTCAGAAATGATTGAAGCTACTGACTGAATGAAAGTAGCTGGCATCTCACTCTCTTTGAATCTTCTTTATCATGCTAAGAGGAGCAGGAAAAAGCAAAAAATTTCAGACTTGCACCTTGCAATGCGGAGAAATTACTGTTTGTGCATTTACAATATTCATTGATTTTTGCCATTGAAAAACATCATGTTATTCATATACCAGAAATGTTTGAAGCTACTGACTGAATGAAAGGAGCTGGCATCTCACTCTCTTTGAATCTTCTTTATCATGCTAAGAGGAGCAGGAAAAAGCAAAAAATTTCAGAATTGCACCTTGCAATGCGGAGAAATTACTGTTTGTGCATTTACAATATTCATTGATTTTTGCCATTGAAAAACGTCCAGAAATGATTGAAGCTACTGACTGAATGAAAGGAGCTGGCATCTCACTCTCTTTGAATCTTCTTTATCATGCTAAGAGGAGCAGGAAAAAGCAAAAAATTTCAGAATTGCACCTTGCAATGCGGAGAAATTACTGTTTGTGCATTTACAATATTCATTGATTTTTGCCATTGAAAAACATCATGTTATTCATATACCAGAAATGTTTGAAGCTACTGACTGAATGAAAGGAGCTGGCATCTCACTCTCTTTGAATCTTCTTTATCATGCTAAGAGGAGCAGGAAAAAGCAAAAAATTTCAGAATTGCACCTTGCAATGCGGAGAAATTACTGTTTGTGCATTTATAATATTAAATGATTTTTGCCATTGAAAAACGTCCAGAAATGATTGAAGCTACTGACTGAACGAAAGGAGCTGGCATCTCACTCTCTTTGAATCTTCTTTATCATGCTAAGAGGAGCAGGAAAAAGCAAAAAATTTCAGAATTGCACCTTGCAATGCGGAGAAATTACTGTTTGTGCATTTACAATATTCATTGATTTTTGCCATTGAAAAACATCATGTTATTCATATACCAGAAATGTTTGAAGCTACTGACTGAATGAAAGGAGCTGGCATCTCACTCTCTTTGAATCTTCTTTATCATGCTAAGAGGAGCAGGAAAAAGCAAAAAATTTCAGAATTGCACCTTGCAATGCGGAGAAATTACTGTTTGTGCATTTACAATATTCATTGATTTTTGCCATTGAAAAACGTCCAGAAATGATTGAAGCTACTGACTGAATGAAAGGAGCTGGCATCTCACTCTCTTTGAATCTTCTTTATCATGCTAAGAGGAGCAGGAAAAAGCAAAAAATTTCAGAATTGCACCTTGCAATGCGGAGAAATTACTGTTTGTGCATTTACAATATTCATTGATTTTTGCCATTGAAAAACGTCCAGAAATGATTGAAGCTACTGACTGAATGAAAGGAGCTGGCATCTCACTCTCTTTGAATCTTGTTTATCATGCTAAGAGGAGCAGGAAAAAGCAAAAAATTTCAGAATTGCACCTTGCAATGCGGAGAAATTACTGTTTGTGCATTTACAATATTCATTGATTTTTGCCATTGAAAAACATCCAGAAATGATTGAAGCTACTGACTGAATGAAAGGAGCTGGCATCTCACTCTCTTTGAATCTTCTTTATCATGCTAAGAGGAGCAGGAAAAAGCAAAAAATTTCAGAATTGCACCTTGCAATGCGGAGAAATTACTGTTTGTGCATAAATAATATTCATTGATTTTTGCCATTGAAAAACATCATGTTATTCATATACCAGAAATGATTGAAGCTACTGACTGAATGAAAGGAGCTGGCATCTCACTCTCTTTGAATCTTCTTTATCATGCTAAGAGGAGCAGGAAAAAGTAAAAAATTTCAGAATTGCACCTTGCAATGCGGAGAAATTACTGTTTGTGCATTTATAATATTCAATGATTTTTGCCATTGAAAAACGTCCAGAAATGATTGAAGCTACTGACTGAACGAAAGGAGCTGGCATCTCACTCTCTTTGAATCTTCTTTATCATGCTAAGAGGAGCAGGAAAATGCAAAAAATTTCAGAATTGCACCTTGCAATGCGGAGAAATTACTGTTTGTGCATTTACAATATTCATTGATTTTTGCCATTGAAAAACATCATGTTATTCATATACCAGAAATGTTTGAAGCTACTGACTGAATGAAAGGAGCTGGCATCTCACTCTCTTTGAATCTTCTTTATCATGCTAAGAGGAGCAGGAAAAAGCAAAAAATTTCAGAATTGCACCTTGCAATGCGGAGAAATTACTGTTTGTGCATTTACAATATTCATTGATTTTTGCCATTGAAAAACGTCCAGAAATGATTGAAGCTACTGACTGAATGAAAGGAGCTGGCATCTCACTCTCTTTGAATCTTGTTTATCATGCTAAGAGGAGCAGGAAAAAGCAAAAAATTTCAGAATTGCACCTTGCAATGCGGAGAAATTACTGTTTGTGCATTTACAATATTCATTGATTTTTGCCATTGAAAAACGTCCAGAAATGATTGAAGCTACTGACTGAATGAAAGGAGCTGGCATCTCACTCTCTTTGAATCTTCTTTACCATGCTAAGAGGAGCAGGAAAAAGCAAAAAATTTCAGAATTGCACCTTGCAATGCGGAGAAATTACTGTTTGTGCATTTACAATATTCATTGATTTTTGCCATTGAAAAACATCATGTTATTCATATACCAGAAATGATTGAAGCTACTGACTGAATGAAAGGAGCTGGCATCTCACTCTCTTTGAATCTTCTTTATCATGCTAAGAGGAGCAGGAAAAAGTAAAAAATTTCAGAATTGCACCTTGCAATGCGGAGAAATTACTGTTTGTGCATTTATAATATTCAATGATTTTTGCCATTGAAAAACGTCCAGAAATGATTGAAGCTACTGACTGAACGAAAGGAGCTGGCATCTCACTCTCTTTGAATCTTCTTTATCATGCTAAGAGGAGCAGGAAAAAGCAAAAAATTTCAGAATTGCACCTTGCAATGCGGAGAAATTACTGTTTGTGCATTTACAATATTCATTGATTTTTGCCATTGAAAAACATCCAGAAATGATTGAAGCTACTGACTGAATGAAAGGAGCTGGCATCTCACTCTCTTTGAATCTTCTTTATCATGCTAAGAGGAGCAGGAAAAAGCAAAAAATTTCAGAATTGCACCTTGCAATGCGGAGAAATTACTGTTTGTGCATTTACAATATTCATTGATTTTTGCCATTGAAAAACATCATGTTATTCATATACCAGAAATGTTTGAAGCTACTGACTGAATGAAAGGAGCTGGCATCTCACTCTCTTTGAATCTTCTTTATCATGCTAAGAGGAGCAGGAAAAAGCAAAAAATTTCAGAATTGCACCTTGCAATGCGGAGAAATTACTGTTTGTGCATTTACAATATTCATTGATTTTTGCCATTGAAAAACATCATGTTATTCATATACCAGAAATGTTTGAAGCTACTGACTGAATGAAAGGAGCTGGCATCTCACTCTCTTTGAATCTTCTTTATCATGCTAAGAGGAGCAGGAAAAAGCAAAAAATTTCAGAATTGCACCTTGCAATGTGGAGAAATTACTGTTTGTGCATTTACAATATTCATTGATTTTTACCATTGAAAAACGTCCAGAAATGATTGAAGCTACTGACTGAATGAAAGTAACTGGCATCTCACACTCTTTGAATCTTCTTTATCATGCTAAGAGGAGCAGGAAAAAGCAAAAAATTTCAGACTTGCACCTTGCAATGCGGAGAAATTACTGTTTGTGCATTTACAATATTCATTGATTTTTGCCATTGAAAAACATCATGTTATTCATATACCAGAAATGTTTAAAGCTACTGACTGAATGAAAGGAGCTGGCATCTCACTCTCTTTGAATCTTCTTTATCATGCTAAGAGGAGCAGGAAAAAGCAAAAAATTTCAGAATTGCACCTTGCAATGCGGAGAAATTACTGTTTGTGCATTTACAATATTCATTGATTTTTGCCATTGAAAAACGTCCAGAAATGATTGAAGCTACTGACTGAATGAAAGGAGCTGGCATCTCACTCTCTTTGAATCTTCTTTATCATGCTAAGAGGAGCAGGAAAAAGCAAAAAATTTCAGAATTGCACCTTGCAATGCGGAGAAATTACTGTTTGTGCATTTACAATATTCATTGATTTTTGCCATTGAAAAACGTCCAGAAATGATTGAAGCTACTGACTGAATGAAAGGAGCTGGCATCTCACTCTCTTTGAATCTTCTTTATCATGCTAAGAGGAGCAGGAAAAATCAAAAAATTTCAGAATTGCACCTTGCAATGCGGAGAAATTACTGTTTGTGCATTTACAATATTCATTGATTTTTGCCATTGAAAAACATGTTATTCATATACCAAAAATGTTTGAAGCTACTGACTGAATGAAAGGAGCTGGCACCTCACTCTCTTTGAATCTTCTTTATCATGCTAAGAGGAGCGGGAAAAAGCAAAAAATTTCAGAATTGCACCTTGCAATGCGGAGAAATTACTGTTTGTGCATTTACAATATTCATTGATTTTTGCCATTGAAAAACGTCCAGAAATGATTGAAGGTACTGACTGAATGAAAGGAGCTGGCATCTCACTCTCTTTGAATCTTCTTTATCATGCTAAGAGGAGCAGGAAAAAGCAAAAAATTTCAGAATTGCACCTTGCAATGCGGAGAAATTACTGTTTGTGCATTTACAATATTCATTGATTTTTGCCACTGAAAAACGTCCAGAAATGATTGAAGCTACTGACTGAATGAAAGGAGCTGGCATCTCACTCTCTTGAATCTTCTTTATCATGCTAAGAGGAGCAGGAAAAAGCAAAAAATTTCAGAATTGCACCTTGCAATGCGGAGAAATTACAGTTTGTGCATTTACAATATTCATTGATTTTTGCCATTGAAAAACATCCAGAAATGATTGAAGCTACTGACTGAATGAAAGGAGCTGGCATCTCACTCTCTTTGAATCTTCTTTATCATGCTAAGAGGAGCAGGAAAAAGCAAAAAATTTCAGACTTGCACCTTGCAATGCGGAGAAATTACTGTTTGTGCATTTACAATATTCATTGATTTTTGCCATTGAAAAACATCATGTTATTCATATACCAGAAATGTTTGAAGCTACTGACTGAATGAAAGGAGCTGGCATCTCTCTCTCTTTGAATCTTCTTTATCATGCTAAGAGGAGCAGGAAAAAGCAAAAAATTTCAGAATTGCACCTTGCAATGCGGAGAAATTACTGTTTGTGCATTTACAATATTCATTGATTTTTGCCATTGAAAAACATCATGTTATTCATATACCAGAAATGTTTGAAGCTACTGACTGAATGAAAGGAGCTGGCATCTCACTCTCTTTGAATCTTCTTTATCATGCTAAGAGGTGCAGGAAAAAGCAAAAAATTTCAGAATTGCACCTTGGAATGCGGAGAAATTACTGTTTGTGCATTTACAATATTCATTGATTTTTGCCATTGAAAAACGTCCAGAAATGATTGAAGCTACTGACTGAATGAAAGGAGCTGGCATCTCACTCTCTTTGAATCTTCTTTATCATGCTAAGAGGAGCAGGAAAAATCAAAAAATTTCAGAATTGCACCTTGCAATGCGGAGAAATTACTGTTTGTGCATTTACAATATTCATTGATTTTTGCCATTGAAAAACATGTTATTCATATACCAGAAATGTTTGAAGCTACTGACTGAATGAAAGGAGCTGGCACCTCACTCTCTTTGAATCTTCTTTATCATGCTAAGAGGAGCGGGAAAAAGCAAAAAATTTCAGAATTGCACCTTGCAATGCGGAGAAATTACTGTTTGTGCATTTACAATATTCATTGATTTTTGCCATTGAAAAACGTCCAGAAATGATTGAAGGTACTGACTGAATGAAAGGAGCTGGCATCTCACTCTCTTTGAATCTTCTTTATCATGCTAAGAGGAGCAGGAAAAAGCAAAAAAATTTCAGAATTGCACCTTGCAATGCGGAGAAATTACTGTTTGTGCATTTACAATATTCATTGATTTTTGCCATTGAAAAACGTCCAGAAATGATTGAAGCTACTGACTGAATGAAAGGAGCTGGCATCTCACTCTCTTTGAATCTTCTTTATCATGCTAAGAGGAGCAGGAATAAGCAAAAAATTTCAGAATTGCACCTTGCAATGCGGAGAAATTACAGTTTGTGCATTTACAATATTCATTGATTTTTGCCATTGAAAAACATCCAGAAATGATTGAAGCTACTGACTGAATGAAAGGAGCTGGCATCTCACTCTCTTTGAATCTTCTTTATCATGCTAAGAGGAGCAGGAAAAAGCAAAAAATTTCAGAATTGCACCTTGCAATGCGGAGAAATTACTGTTTGTGCATTTACAATATTCATTGATTTTTGCCATTGAAAAACATCATGTTATTCATATACCAGAAATGTTTGAAGCTACTGACTGAATGAAAGGAGCTGGCAACTCACTCTCTTTGAATCTTCTTTATCATGCTAAGAGGAGTAGGAAAAAGCAAAAAATTTCAGAATTGCACCTTGCAATGTGGAGAAATTACTGTTTGTGCATTTACAATATTCATTGATTTTTACCATTGAAAAACGTCCAGAAATGATTGAAGCTACTGACTGAATGAAAGTAGCTGGCATCTCACTCTCTTTGAATCTTCTTTATCATGCTAAGAGGAGCAGGAAAAAGCAAAAAATTTCAGACTTGCACCTTGCAATGCGGAGAAATTACTGTTTGTGCATTTACAATATTCATTGATTTTTGCCATTGAAAAACGTCCAGAAATGATTGAAGGTACTGACTGAATGAAAGGAGCTGGCATCTCACTCTCTTTGAATCTTCTTTATCATGCTAAGAGGAGCAGGAAAAAGAAAAAAATTTCAGAATTGCACCTTGCAATGCGGAGAAATTACTGTTTGTGCATTTACAATATTCATTGATTTTTGCCACTGAAAAACGTCCAGAAATGATTGAAGCTACTGACTGAATGAAAGGAGCTGGCATCTCACTCTCTTTGAATCTTCTTTATCATGCTAAGAGGAGCAGGAAAAAGCAAAAAATTTCAGAATTGCACCTTGCAATGCGGAGAAATTACAGTTTGTGCATTTACAATATTCATTGATTTTTGCCATTGAAAAACATCCAGAAATGATTGAAGCTACTGACTGAATGAAAGGAGCTGGCATCTCACTCTCTTTGAATCTTCTTTATCATGCTAAGAGGAGCAGGAAAAAGCAAAAAATTTCAGAATTGCACCTTGCAATGCGGAGAAATTACTGTTTGTGCATTTACAATATTCATTGATTTTTGCCATTGAAAAACATCATGTTATTCATATACCAGAAATGTTTGAAGCTACTGACTGAATGAAAGGAGCTGGCATCTCACTCTCTTTGAATCTTCTTTATCATGCTAAGAGGAGCAGGAAAAAGCAAAAAATTTCAGAATTGCACCTTGCAATGCGGAGAAATTACTGTTTGTGCATTTACAATATTCATTGATTTTTGCCACTGAAAAACGTCCAGAAATGATTGAAGCTACTGACTGAATGAAAGGAGCTGGCATCTCACTCTCTTGAATCTTCTTTATCATGCTAAGAGGAGCAGGAAAAAGCAAAAAATTTCAGAATTGCACCTTGCAATGCGGAGAAATTACAGTTTGTGCATTTACAATATTCATTGATTTTTGCCATTGAAAAACATCCAGAAATGTTTGAAGCTACTGACTGAATGAAAGGAGCTGGCATCTCACTCTCTTTGAATCTTCTTTATCATGCTAAGAGGAGCAGGAAAAAGCAAAAAATTTCAGAATTGCACCTTGCAATGTGGAGAAATTACTGTTTGTGCATTTACAATATTCATTGATTTTTACCATTGAAAAACGTCCAGAAATGATTGAAGCTACTGACTGAATGAAAGTAACTGGCATCTCACTCTCTTTGAATCTTCTTTATCATGCTAAGAGGAGCAGGAAAAAGCAAAAAATTTCAGACTTGCACCTTGCAATGCGGAGAAATTACTGTTTGTGCATTTACAATATTCATTGATTTTTGCCATTGAAAAACATCATGTTATTCATATACCAGAAATGTTTGAAGCTACTGACTGAATGAAAGGAGCTGGCATCTCACTCTCTTTGAATCTTCTTTATCATGCTAAGAGGAGCAGGAAAAAGCAAAAAATTTCAGAATTGCACCTTGCAATGCGGAGAAATTACTGTTTGTGCATTTACAATATTCATTGATTTTTGCCATTGAAAAACGTCCAGAAATGATTGAAGCTACTGACTGAATGAAAGGAGCTGGCATCTCACTCTCTTTGAATCTTCTTTATCATGCTAAGAGGAGCAGGAAAAAGCAAAAAATTTCAGAATTGCACCTTGCAATGCGGAGAAATTACTGTTTGTGCATTTACAATATTCATTGATTTTTGCCATTGAAAAACGTCCAGAAATGATTGAAGCTACTGACTGAATGAAAGGAGCTGGCATCTCACTCTCTTTGAATCTTCTTTATCATGCTAAGAGGAGCAGGAAAAATCAAAAAATTTCAGAATTGCACCTTGCAATGCGGAGAAATTACTGTTTGTGCATTTACAATATTCATTGATTTTTGCCATTGAAAAACATGTTATTCATATACCAGAAATGTTTGAAGCTACTGACTGAATGAAAGGAGCTGGCACCTCACTCTCTTTGAATCTTCTTTATCATGCTAAGAGGAGCAGGAAAAAGCAAAAAATTTCAGAATTGCACCTTGCAATGCGGAGAAATTACTGTTTGTGCATTTACAATATTCATTGATTTTTGCCATTGAAAAACGTCCAGAAATGATTGAAGGTACTGACTGAATGAAAGGAGCTGGCATCTCACTCTCTTTGAATCTTCTTTATCATGCTAAGAGGAGCAGGAAAAAGCAAAAAATTTCAGAATTGCACCTTGCAATGCGGAGAAATTACTGTTTGTGCATTTACAATATTCATTGATTTTTGCCACTGAAAAACGTCCAGAAATGATTGAAGCTACTGACTGAATGAAAGGAGCTGGCATCTCACTCTCTTGAATCTTCTTTATCATGCTAAGAGGAGCAGGAAAAAGCAAAAAATTTCAGAATTGCACCTTGCAATGCGGAGAAATTACAGTTTGTGCATTTACAATATTCATTGATTTTTGCCATTGAAAAACATCCAGAAATGATTGAAGCTACTGACTGAATGAAAGGAGCTGGCATCTCACTCTCTTTGAATCTTCTTTATCATGCTAAGAGGAGCAGGAAAAAGCAAAAAATTTCAGACTTGCACCTTGCAATGCGGAGAAATTACTGTTTGTGCATTTACAATATTCATTGATTTTTGCCATTGAAAAACATCATGTTATTCATATACCAGAAATGTTTGAAGCTACTGACTGAATGAAAGGAGCTGGCATCTCACTCTCTTTGAATCTTCTTTATCATGCTAAGAGGAGCAGGAAAAAGCAAAAAATTTCAGAATTGCACCTTGCAATGCGGAGAAATTACTGTTTGTGCATTTACAATATTCATTGATTTTTGCCATTGAAAAACATCATGTTATTCATATACCAGAAATGTTTGAAGCTACTGACTGAATGAAAGGAGCTGGCATCTCACTCTCTTTGAATCTTCTTTATCATGCTAAGAGGAGCAGGAAAAATCAAAAAATTTCAGAATTGCACCTTGGAATGCGGAGAAATTACTGTTTGTGCATTTACAATATTCATTGATTTTTGCCATTGAAAAACGTCCAGAAATGATTGAAGCTACTGACTGAATGAAAGGAGCTGGCATCTCACTCTCTTTGAATCTTCTTTATCATGCTAAGAGGAGCAGGAAAAATCAAAAAATTTCAGAATTGCACCTTGCAATGCGGAGAAATTACTGTTTGTGCATTTACAATATTCATTGATTTTTGCCATTGAAAAACATGTTATTCATATACCAGAAATGTTTGAAGCTACTGACTGAATGAAAGGAGCTGGCACCTCACTCTCTTTGAATCTTCTTTATCATGCTAAGAGGAGCGGGAAAAAGCAAAAAATTTCAGAATTGCACCTTGCAATGCGGAGAAATTACTGTTTGTGCATTTACAATATTCATTGATTTTTGCCATTGAAAAACGTCCAGAAATGATTGAAGGTACTGACTGAATGAAAGGAGCTGGCATCTCACTCTCTTTGAATCTTCTTTATCATGCTAAGAGGAGCAGGAAAAAGCAAAAAATTTCAGAATTGCACCTTGCAATGCGGAGAAATTACTGTTTGTGCATTTACAATATTCATTGATTTTTGCCATTGAAAAACGTCCAGAAATGATTGAAGCTACTGACTGAATGAAAGGAGCTGGCATCTCACTCTCTTTGAATCTTCTTTATCATGCTAAGAGGAGCAGGAAAAAGCAAAAAATTTCAGAATTGCACCTTGCAATGCGGAGAAATTACAGTTTGTGCATTTACAATATTCATTGATTTTTGCCATTGAAAAACATCATGTTATTCATATACCAGAAATGTTTGAAGCTACTGACTGAATGAAAGGAGCTGGCAACTCACTCTCTTTGAATCTTCTTTATCATGCTAAGAGGAGTAGGAAAAAGCAAAAAATTTCAGAATTGCACCTTGCAATGTGGAGAAATTACTGTTTGTGCATTTACAATATTCATTGATTTTTACCATTGAAAAACGTCCAGAAATGATTGAAGCTACTGACTGAATGAAAGTAGCTGGCATCTCACTCTCTTTGAATCTTCTTTATCATGCTAAGAGGAGCAGGAAAAAGCAAAAAATTTCAGACTTGCACCTTGCAATGCGGAGAAATTACTGTTTGTGCATTTACAATATTCATTGATTTTTGCCATTGAAAAACGTCCAGAAATGATTGAAGGTACTGACTGAATGAAAGGAGCTGGCATCTCACTCTCTTTGAATCTTCTTTATCATGCTAAGAGGAGCAGGAAAAAGCAAAAAATTTCAGAATTGCACCTTGCAATGCGGAGAAATTACTGTTTGTGCATTTACAATATTCATTGATTTTTGCCACTGAAAAACGTCCAGAAATGATTGAAGCTACTGACTGAATGAAAGGAGCTGGCATCTCACTCTCTTTGAATCTTCTTTATCATGCTAAGAGGAGCAGGAAAAAGCAAAAAATTTCAGAATTGCACCTTGCAATGCGGAGAAATTACAGTTTGTGCATTTACAATATTCATTGATTTTTGCCATTGAAAAACATCCAGAAATGATTGAAGCTACTGACTGAATGAAAGGAGCTGGCATCTCACTCTCTTTGAATCTTCTTTATCATGCTAAGAGGAGCAGGAAAAAGCAAAAAATTTCAGAATTGCACCTTGCAATGCGGAGAAATTACTGTTTGTGCATTTACAATATTCATTGATTTTTGCCATTGAAAAACATCATGTTATTCATATACCAGAAATGTTTGAAGCTACTGACTGAATGAAAGGAGCTGGCATCTCACTCTCTTTGAATCTTCTTTATCATGCTAAGAGGAGCAGGAAAAAGCAAAAAATTTCAGAATTGCACCTTGCAATGCGGAGAAATTACTGTTTGTGCATTTACAATATTCATTGATTTTTGCCACTGAAAAACGTCCAGAAATGATTGAAGCTACTGACTGAATGAAAGGAGCTGGCATCTCACTCTCTTGAATCTTCTTTATCATGCTAAGAGGAGCAGGAAAAAGCAAAAAATTTCAGAATTGCACCTTGCAATGCGGAGAAATTACAGTTTGTGCATTTACAATATTCATTGATTTTTGCCATTGAAAAACATCCAGAAATGATTGAAGCTACTGACTGAATGAAAGGAGCTGGCATCTCACTCTCTTTGAATCTTCTTTATCATGCTAAGAGGAGCAGGAAAAAGCAAAAAATTTCAGAATTGCACCTTGCAATGCGGAGAAATTACTGTTTGTGCATTTACAATATTCATAGATTTTTGCCATTGAAAAACATCATGTTATTCATATACCAGAAATGTTTGAAGCTACTGACTGAATGAAAGGAGCTGGCATCTCACTCTCTTTGAATCTTATTTATCATGCTAAGAGGAGCAGGAAAAAGCAAAAAATTTCAGAATTGCACCTTGCAATGCGGAGAAATTACTGTTTGTGCATTTACAATATTCATTGATTTTTGCCATTGAAAAACGTCCAGAAATGATTGAAGCTACTGACTGAATGAAAGGAGCTGGCATCTCACTCTCTTTGAATCTTCTTTATCATGCTAAGAGGAGCAGGAAAAATCAAAAAAATTCAGAATTGCACCTTGCAATGCGGAGAAATTACTGTTTGTGCATTTACAATATTCATTGATTTTTGCCATTGAAAAACATGTTATTCATATACCAGAAATGTTTGAAGCTACTGACTGAATGAAAGGAGCTGGCACCTCACTCTCTTTGAATCTTCTTTATCATGCTAAGAGGAGCGGGAAAAAGCAAAAAATTTCAGAATTGCACCTTGCAATGCGGAGAAATTACTGTTTGTGCATTTACAATATTCATTGATTTTTGCCATTGAAAAACGTCCAGAAATGATTGAAGGTACTGACTGAATGAAAGGAGCTGGCATCTCACTCTCTTTGAATCTTCTTTATCATGCTAAGAGGAGCAGGAAAAAGCAAAAAATTTCAGAATTGCACCTTGCAATGCGGAGAAATTACTGTTTGTGCATTTACAATATTCATTGATTTTTGCCATTGAAAAACGTCCAGAAATGATTGAAGCTACTGACTGAATGAAAGGAGCTGGCATCTCACTCTCTTTGAATCTTCTTTATCATGCTAAGAGGAGCAGGAAAAAGCAAAAAATTTCAGAATTGCACCTTGCAATGCGGAGAAATTACAGTTTGTGCATTTACAATATTCATTGATTTTTGCCATTGAAAAACATCCAGAAATGATTGAAGCTACTGACTGAATGAAAGGAGCTGGCATCTCACTCTCTTTGAATCTTCTTTATCATGCTAAGAGGAGCAGGAAAAAGCAAAAAATTTCAGAATTGCACCTTGCAATGCGGAGAAATTACTGTTTGTGCATTTACAATATTCATTGATTTTTGCCATTGAAAAACATCATGTTATTCATATACCAGAAATGTTTGAAGCTACTGACTGAATGAAAGGAGCTGGCAACTCACTCTCTTTGAATCTTCTTTATCATGCTAAGAGGAGCAGGAAAAAGCAAAAAATTTCAGAATTGCACCTTGCAATGTGGAGAAATTACTGTTTGTGCATTTACAATATTCATTGATTTTTACCATTTAAAAACGTCCAGAAATGATTGAAGCTACTGACTGAAAGAAAGTAGCTGGCATCTCACTCTCTTTGAATCTTCTTTATCATGCTAAGAGGAGCAGGAAAAAGCAAAAAATTTCAGACTTGCACCTTGCAATGCGGAGAAATTACTGTTTGTGCATTTACAATATTCATTGATTTTTGCCATTGAAAAACGTCCAGAAATGATTGAAGGTACTGACTGAATGAAAGGAGCTGGCATCTCACTCTCTTTGAATCTTCTTTATCATGCTAAGAGGAGCAGGAAAAAGCAAAAAATTTCAGAATTGCACCTTGCAATGCGGAGAAATTACTGTTTGTGCATTTACAATATTCATTGATTTTTGCCACTGAAAAACGTCCAGAAATGATTGAAGCTACTGACTGAATGAAAGGAGCTGGCATCTCACTCTCATTGAATCTTCTTTATCATGCTAAGAGGAGCAGGAAAAAGCAAAAAATTTCAGAATTGCACCTTGCAATGCGGAGAAATTACAGTTTGTGCATTTACAATATTCATTGATTTTTGCCATTGAAAAACATCCAGAAATGATTGAAGCTACTGACTGAATGAAAGGAGCTGGCATCTCACTCTCTTTGAATCTTCTTTATCATGCTAAGAGGAGCAGGAAAAAGCAAAAAATTTCTCCGCATTGCAAGGTGCAATTCTGAAATGTTTTGCTTTTTCCCGCTCCTCTTAGCATGATAAAGAAGATTCAAAGAGAGTGAGATGCCAGCTCCTTTCATTCAGTCAGTAGCTTCAATCATTTCTGGACGTTTTTCAATGGCAAAAATCAATGAATATTGTAAATGCACAAACAGTAATTTCTCCGCATTGCAAGGTGCAATTCTGAAATTTTTTGCTTTTTCCTGCTCCTCTTAGCATGATAAAGAAGATTCAAAGAGAGTGAGATGCCAGCTCCTTTCGTTCAGTCAGTAGCTTCAATCATTTCTGGACGTTTTTCAATGGCAAAAATCATTGAATATTATAAATGCACAAACAGTAATTTCTCCGCATTGCAAGGTGCAATTCTGAAATTTTTTACTTTTTCCTGCTCCTCTTAGCATGATAAAGAACATTCAAAGAGAGTGAGATGCCAGCTCCTTTCATTCAGTCAGTAGCTTCAATCATTTCTGGTATATGAATAACATGATGTTTTTCAATGGCAAAAATCAATGAATATTGTAAATGCACAAACAGTAATTTCTCCGCATTGCAAGGTGCAATTCTGAAATTTTTTGCTTTTTCCTGCTCCTCTTAGCATGATAAAGAAGATTCAAAGAGAGTGAGATGCCAGCTCCTTTCATTCAGTCAGTAGCTTCAATCATTTCTGGACGTTTTTCAATGGCAAAAATCAATGAATATTGTAAATGCACAAACAGTAATTTCTCCGCATTGCAAGGTGCAATTCTGAAATTTTTTGATTTTTCCTTCTCCTCTTAGCATGATAAAGAAGATTCAAAGAGAGTGAGATGCCAGCTCCTTTCATTCAGTCAGTAGCTTCAAACATTTCTGGTATATGAATAACATGATGTTTTTCAATGGCAAAAATCAATGAAAATTGTAAATGCACAAACAGTAATTTCTCCGCATTGCAAGGTGCAAGTCTGAAATTTTTTGCTTTTTCCTGCTCCTCTTAGCATGATAAAGAAGATTCAAAGAGAGTGAGATGCCAGCTACTTTCATTCAGTCAGTAGCTTCAATCATTTCTGGACGTTTTTCAATGGTAAAAATCAATGAATATTGTAAATCTACAAACAGTAATTTCTCCACATTGCAAGGTGCAATTCTGAAATTTTTTGCTTTTTCCTGCTCCTCTTAGCATGATAAAGAAGATTCAAAGAGAGTGAGATGCCAGCTCCTTTCATTCAGTCAGTAGCTTCAAACATTTCTGGTATATGAATAACATGATGTTTTTCAATGGCAAAAATCAATGAATATTGTAAATGCACAAACAGTAATTTCTCCGCATTGCAAGGTGCAATTCTGAAATTTTTTGCTTTTTCCTGCTCCTCTTAGCATGATAAAGAAGATTCAAAGAGTGTGAGATGCCAGCTCCTTTCATTCAGTCAGTAGCTTCAAACATTTCTGGTATATGAATAACATGATGTTTTTCAATGGCAAAAATCAATGAATATTGTAAATGCACAAACAGTAATTTCTCCGCATTGCAAGGTGCAAGTCTGAAATTTTTTGCTTTTTCCTGCTCCTCTTAGCATGATAAAGAAGATTCAAAGAGAGTGAGATGCCAGCTACTTTCATTCAGTCAGTAGCTTCAATCATTTCTGGACGTTTTTCAATGGTAAAAATCAATGAATATTGTAAATGCACAAACAGTAATTTCTCCACATTGCAAGGTGCAATTCTGAAATTTTTTGCTTTTTCCTGCTCCTCTTAACATGATAAAGAAGATTCAAAGAGAGTGAGATGCCAGCTCCTTTCATTCAGTCAGTAGCTTCAAACATTTCTGGTATATGAATAACATGATGTTTTTCAATGGCAAAAATCAATGAATATTGTAAATGCACAAACAGTAATTTCTCCGCATTGCAAGGTGCAATTCTGAAATTTTTTGCTTTTTCCTGCTCCTCTTAGCATGATAAAGAAGATTCAAAGAGAGTGAGATGCCAGCTCCTTTCATTCAGTCAGTAGCTTCAATCATTTCTGGATGTTTTTCAATGGCAAAAATCAATGAATATTGTAAATGCACAAACTGTAATTTCTCCGCATTGCAAGGTGCAATTCTGAAATTTTTTGCTTTTTCCTGCTCCTCTTAGCATGATAAAGAAGATTCAAAGAGAGTGAGATGCCAGCTCCTTTCATTCAGTCAGTAGCTTCAATCATTTCTGGACGTTTTTCAATGGCAAAAATCAATGAATATTGTAAATGCACAAACAGTAATTTCTCCGCATTGCAAGGTGCAATTCTGAAATTTTTTGTTTTTTCCTGCTCCTCTTAGCATGATAAAGAAGATTCAAAGAGAGTGAGATGCCAGCTCCTTTCATTCAGTCAGTACCTTCAATCATTTCTGGACGTTTTTCAATGGCAAAAATCAATGAATATTGTAAATGCACAAACAGTAATTTCTCCGCATTGCAAGGTGCAATTCTGAAATGTTTTGCTTTTTCCCGCTCCTCTTAGCATGATAAAGAAGATTCAAAGAGAGTGAGGTGCCAGCTCCTTTCATTCAGTCAGTAGCTTCAAACATTTCTGGTATATGAATAACATGTTTTTCAATGGCAAAAATCAATGAATATTGTAAATGCACAAACAGTAATTTCTCCGCATTGCAAGGTGCAATTTTGAAATTTTTTGATTTTTCCTGCTCCTCTTAGCATGATAAAGAAGATTCAAAGAGAGTGAGATGCCAGCTCCTTTCATTCAGTCAGTAGCTTCAATCATTTCTGGACGTTTTTCAATGGCAAAAATCTATGAATATTGTAAATGCACAAACAGTAATTTCTCCGCATTGCAAGGTGCAATTCTGAAATTTTTTGCTTTTTCCTGCTCCTCTTAGCATGATAAAGAAGATTCAAAGAGAGTGAGATGCCAGCTCCTTTCATTCAGTCTGTAGCTTCAAACATTTCTGGTATATGAATAACATGATGTTTTTCAATGGCAAAAATCAATGAATATTGTAAATGCACAAACAGTAATTTCTCCGCATTGCAAGGTGCAATTCTGAAATTTTTTGCTTTTTCCTGCTCCTCTTAGCATGATAAAGAAGATTCAAAGAGAGTGAGATGCCAGCTCCTTTCATTCAGTCAGTAGCTTCAATCATTTCTGGATGTTTTTCAATGGCAAAAATCAATGAATATTGTAAATGCACAAACTGTAATTTCTCCGCATTGCAAGGTGCAATTCTGAAATTTTTTGCTTTTTCCTGCTCCACTTAGCATGATAAAGAAGATTCAATGAGAGTGAGATGCCAGCTCCATTCATTCAGTCAGTAGCTTCAATCATTTCTGGACGTTTTTCAGTGGCAAAAATCAATGAATATTGTAAATGCACAAACAGTAATTTCTCCGCATTGCAAGGTGCAATTCTGAAATTTTTTGCTTTTTCCTGCTCCTCTTAGCATGATAAAGAAGATTCAAAGAGAGTGAGATGCCAGCTCCTTTCATTCAGTCAGTACCTTCAATCATTTCTGGACGTTTTTCAATGGCAAAAATCAATGAATATTGTAAATGCACAAACAGTAATTTCTCCGCATTGCAAGGTGCAAGTCTGAAATTTTTTGCTTTTTCCTGCTCCTCTTAGCATGATAAAGAAGATTCAAAGAGAGTGAGATGCCAGCTACTTTCTTTCAGTCAGTAGCTTCAATCATTTCTGGACGTTTTTCAATGGTAAAAATCAATGAATATTGTAAATGCACAAACAGTAATTTCTCCACATTGCAAGGTGCAATTCTGAAATTTTTTGCTTTTTCCTGCTCCTCTTAGCATGATAAAGAAGATTCAAAGAGAGTGAGTTGCCAGCTCCTTTCATTCAGTCAGTAGCTTCAAACATTTCTGGTATATGAATAACATGATGTTTTTCAATGGCAAAAATCAATGAATATTGTAAATGCACAAACAGTAATTTCTCCGCATTGCAAGGTGCAATTCTGAAATTTTTTGCTTTTTCCTGCTCCTCTTAGCATGATAAAGAAGATTCAAAGAGAGTGAGATGCCAGCTCCTTTCATTCAGTCAGTAGCTTCAATCATTTCTGGATGTTTTTCAATGGCAAAAATCAATGAATATTGTAAATGCACAAACTGTAATTTCTCCGCATTGCAAGGTGCAATTCTGAAATTTTTTGCTTTTTCCTGCTCCTCTTAGCATGATAAAGAAGATTCAAAGAGAGTGAGATGCCAGCTCCTTTCATTCAGTCAGTAGCTTCAATCATTTCTGGACGTTTTTCAATGGCAAAAATCAATGAATATTGTAAATGCACAAACAGTAATTTCTCCGCATTGCAAGGTGCAATTCTGAAATTTTTTGCTTTTTCCTGCTCCTCTTAGCATGATAAAGAAGATTCAAAGAGAGTGAGATGCCAGCTCCTTTCATTCAGTCAGTACCTTCAATCATTTCTGGACGTTTTTCAATGGCAAAAATCAATGAATATTGTAAATGCACAAACAGTAATTTCTCCGCATTGCAAGGTGCAATTCTGAAATTTTTTGCTTTTTCCCGCTCCTCTTAGCATGATAAAGAAGATTCAAAGAGAGTGAGGTGCCAGCTCCTTTCATTCAGTCAGTAGCTTCAAACATTTCTGGTATATGAATAACATGTTTTTCAATGGCAAAAATCAATGAATATTGTAAATGCACAAACAGTAATTTCTCCGCATTGCAAGGTGCAATTCTGAAATTTTTTGATTTTTCCTGCTCCTCTTAGCATGATAAAGAAGATTCAAAGAGAGTGAGATGCCAGCTCCTTTCATTCAGTCAGTAGCTTCAATCATTTCTGGACGTTTTTCAATGGCAAAAATCAATGAATATTGTAAATGCACAAACAGTAATTTCTCCGCATTGCAAGGTGCAATTCTGAAATTTTTTGCTTTTTCCTGCTCCTCTTAGCATGATAAAGAAGATTCAAAGAGAGTGAGATGCCAGCTCCTTTCATTCAGTCAGTAGCTTCAAACATTTCTGGTATATGAATAACATGATGTTTTTCAATGGCAAAAATCAATGAATATTGTAAATGCACAAACAGTAATTTCTCCGCATTGCAAGGTGCAAGTCTGAAATTTTTTGCTTTTTCCTGCTCCTCTTAGCATGATAAAGAAGATTCAAAGAGAGTGAGATGCCAGCTCCTTTCATTCAGTCAGTAGCTTCAATCATTTCTGGATGTTTTTCAATGGCAAAAATCAATGAATATTGTAAATGCACAAACTGTAATTTCTCTGCATTGCAAGGTGCAATTCTGAAATTTTTTGCTTTTTCCTGCTCCTCTTAGCATGATAAAGAAGATTCAAGAGAGTGAGATGCCAGCTCCTTTCATTCAGTCAGTAGCTTCAATCATTTCTGGACGTTTTTCAGTGGCAAAAATCAATGAATATTGTAAATGCACAAACAGTAATTTCTCCGCATTGCAAGGTGCAATTCTGAAATTTTTTGCTTTTTCCTGCTCCTCTTAGCATGATAAAGAAGATTCAAAGAGAGTGAGATGCCAGCTCCTTTCATTCAGTCAGTAGCTTCAAACATTTCTGGTATATGAATAACATGATGTTTTTCAATGGCAAAAATCAATGAATATTGTAAATGCACAAACAGTAATTTCTCCGCATTGCAAGGTGCAATTCTGAAATTTTTTGCTTTTTCCTGCTCCTCTTAGCATGATAAAGAAGATTCAAAGAGAGTGAGATGCCAGCTCCTTTCATTCAGTCAGTAGCTTCAATCATTTCTGGATGTTTTTCAATGGCAAAAATCAATGAATATTGTAAATGCACAAACTGTAATTTCTCCGCATTGCAAGGTGCAATTCTGAAATTTTTTGCTTTTTCCTGCTCCTCTTAGCATGATAAAGAAGATTCAAAGAGAGTGAGATGCCAGCTCCTTTCATTCAGTCAGTAGCTTCAATCATTTCTGGACGTTTTTCAGTGGCAAAAATCAATGAATATTGTAAATGCACAAACAGTAATTTCTCCGCATTGCAAGGTGCAATTCTGAAATTTTTTGCTTTTTCCTGCTCCTCTTAGCATGATAAAGAAGATTCAAAGAGAGTGAGATGCCAGCTCCTTTCATTCAGTCAGTACCTTCAATCATTTCTGGACGTTTTTCAATGGCAAAAATCAATGAATATTGTAAATGCACAAACAGTAATTTCTCCGCATTGCAAGGTGCAAGTCTGAAATTTTTTGCTTTTTCCTGCTCCTCTTAGCATGATAAAGAAGATTCAAAGAGAGTGAGATGCCAGCTACTTTCATTCAGTCAGTAGCTTCAATCATTTCTGGACGTTTTTCAATGGTAAAAATCAATGAATATTGTAAATGCACAAACAGTAATTTCTCCACATTGCAAGGTGCAATTCTGAAATTTTTTGCTTTTTCCTACTCCTCTTAGCATGATAAAGAAGATTCAAAGAGAGTGAGTTGCCAGCTCCTTTCATTCAGTCAGTAGCTTCAAACATTTCTGGTATATGAATAACATGATGTTTTTCAATGGCAAAAATCAATGAATATTGTAAATGCACAAACAGTAATTTCTCCGCATTGCAAGGTGCAATTCTGAAATTTTTTGCTTTTTCCTGCTCCTCTTAGCATGATAAAGAAGATTCAAAGAGAGTGAGATGCCAGCTCCTTTCATTCAGTCAGTAGCTTCAATCATTTCTGGATGTTTTTCAATGGCAAAAATCAATGAATATTGTAAATGCACAAACTGTAATTTCTCCGCATTGCAAGGTGCAATTCTGAAATTTTTTGCTTTTTCCTGCTCCTCTTAGCATGATAAAGAAGATTCAAAGAGAGTGAGATGCCAGCTCCTTTCATTCAGTCAGTAGCTTCAATCATTTCTGGACGTTTTTCAATGGCAAAAATCAATGAATATTGTAAATGCACAAACAGTAATTTCTCCGCATTGCAAGGTGCAATTCTGAAATTTTTTGCTTTTTCCTGCTCCTCTTAGCATGATAAAGAAGATTCAAAGAGAGTGAGATGCCAGCTCCTTTCATTCAGTCAGTACCTTCAATCATTTCTGGACGTTTTTCAATGGCAAAAATCAATGAATATTGTAAATGCACAAACAGTAATTTCTCCGCATTGCAAGGTGCAATTCTGAAATTTTTTGCTTTTTCCCGCTCCTCTTAGCATGATAAAGAAGATTCAAAGAGAGTGAGGTGCCAGCTCCTTTCATTCAGTCAGTAGCTTCAAACATTTCTGGTATATGAATAACATGTTTTTCAATGGCAAAAATCAATGAATATTGTAAATGCACAAACAGTAATTTCTCCGCATTGCAAGGTGCAATTCTGAAATTTTTTGATTTTTCCTGCTCCTCTTAGCATGATAAAGAAGATTCAAAGAGAGTGAGATGCCAGCTCCTTTCATTCAGTCAGTAGCTTCAATCATTTCTGGACGTTTTTCAATGGCAAAAATCAATGAATATAGTAAATGCACAAACAGTAATTTCTCCGCATTCCAAGGTGCAATTCTGAAATTTTTTGCTTTTTCCTGCTCCTCTTAGCATGATAAAGAAGATTCAAAGAGAGTGAGATGCCAGCTCCTTTCATTCAGTCAGTAGCTTCAATCATTTCTGGATGTTTTTCAATGGCAAAAATCAATGAATATTGTAAATGCACAAACTGTAATTTCTCCGCATTGCAAGGTGCAATTCTGAAATTTTTTGCTTTTTCCTGCTCCTCTTAGCATGATAAAGAAGATTCAAAGAGAGTGAGATGCCAGCTCCTTTCATTCAGTCAGTAGCTTCAATCATTTCTGGACGTTTTTCAATGGCAAAAATCAATGAATATTGTAAATGCACAAACAGTAATTTCTTCGCATTGCAAGGTGCAATTCTGAAATTTTTTGCTTTTTCCTGCTCCTCTTAGCATGATAAAGAAGATTCAAAGAGAGTGAGATGCCAGCTCCTTTCATTCAGTCAGTACCTTCAATCATTTCTGGACGTTTTTCAATGGCAAAAATCAATGAATATTGTAAATGCACAAACAGTAATTTCTCCGCATTGCAAGGTGCAATTCTGAAATTTTTTGCTTTTTCCCGCTCCTCTTAGCATGATAAAGAAGATTCAAAGAGAGTGAGGTGCCAGCTCCTTTCATTCAGTCAGTAGCTTCAAACATTTCTGGTATATGAATAACATGTTTTTCAATGGCAAAAATCAATGAATATTGTAAATGCACAAACAGTAATTTCTCCGCATTGCAAGGTGCAATTCTGAAATTTTTTGATTTTTCCTGCTCCTCTTAGCATGATAAAGAAGATTCAAAGAGAGTGAGATGCCAGCTCCTTTCATTCAGTCAGTAGCTTCAATCATTTCTGGACGTTTTTCAATGGCAAAAATCAATGAATATAGTAAATGCACAAACAGTAATTTCTCCGCATTCCAAGGTGCAATTCTGAAATTTTTTGCTTTTTCCTGCTCCTCTTAGCATGATAAAGAAGATTCAAAGAGAGTGAGATGCCAGCTCCTTTCATTCAGTCAGTAGCTTCAAACATTTCTGGTATATGAATAACATGATGTTTTTCAATGGCAAAAATCAATGAATATTGTAAATGCACAAACAGTAATTTCTCCGCATTGCAAGGTGCAATTCTGAAATTTTTTGCTTTTTCCTGCTCCTCTTAGCATGATAAAGAAGATTCAAAGAGAGTGAGATGCCAGCTCCTTTCATTCAGTCAGTAGCTTCAAACATTTCTGGTATATGAATAACATGATGTTTTTCAATGGCAAAAATCAATGAATATTGTAAATGCACAAACAGTAATTTCTCCGCATTGCAAGGTGCAAGTCTGAAATTTTTTGCTTTTTCCTGCTCCTCTTAGCATGATAAAGAAGATTCAAAGAGAGTGAGATGCCAGCTCCTTTCATTCAGTCAGTAGCTTCAATCATTTCTGGATGTTTTTCAATGGCAAAAATCAATGAATATTGTAAATGCACAAACTGTAATTTCTCCGCATTGCAAGGTGCAATTCTGAAATTTTTTGCTTTTTCCTGCTCCTCTTAGCATGATAAAGAAGATTCAAGAGAGTGAGATGCCAGCTCCTTTCATTCAGTCAGTAGCTTCAATCATTTCTGGACGTTTTTCAGTGGCAAAAATCAATGAATATTGTAAATGCACAAACAGTAATTTCTCCGCATTGCAAGGTGCAATTCTGAAATTTTTTGCTTTTTCCTGCTCCTCTTAGCATGATAAAGAAGATTCAAAGAGAGTGAGATGCCAGCTCCTTTCATTCAGTCAGTACCTTCAATCATTTCTGGACGTTTTTCAATGGCAAAAATCAATGAATATTGTAAATGCACAAACAGTAATTTCTCCGCATTGCAAGGTGCAATTCTGAAATTTTTTGCTTTTTCCCGCTCCTCTTAGCATGATAAAGAAGATTCAAAGAGAGTGAGGTGCCAGCTCCTTTCATTCAGTCAGTAGCTTCAAACATTTCTGGTATATGAATAACATGTTTTTCAATGGCAAAAATCAATGAATATTGTAAATGCACAAACAGTAATTTCTCCGCATTGCAAGGTGCAATTCTGAAATTTTTTGATTTTTCCTGCTCCTCTTAGCATGATAAAGAAGATTCAAAGAGAGTGAGATGCCAGCTCCTTTCATTCAGTCAGTAGCTTCAATCATTTCTGGACGTTTTTCAATGGCAAAAATCAATGAATATTGTAAATGCACAAACAGTAATTTCTCCGCATTGCAAGGTGCAATTCTGAAATTTTTTGCTTTTTCCTGCTCCTCTTAGCATGATAAAGAAGATTCAAAGAGAGTGAGATGCCAGCTCCTTTCATTCAGTCAGTAGCTTCAATCATTTCTGGACGTTTTTCAATGGCAAAAATCAATGAATATTGTAAATGCACAAACAGTAATTTCTCCGCATTGCAAGGTGCAATTCTGAAATTTTTTGCTTTTTCCTGCTCCTCTTAGCATGATAAAGAAGATTCAAAGAGAGTGAGATGCCAGCTCCTTTCATTCAGTCAGTAGCTTCAAACATTTCTGGTATATGAATAACATGATGTTTTTCAATGGCAAAAATCAATGAATATTGTAAATGCACAAACAGTAATTTCTCCGCATTGCAAGGTGCAAGTCTGAAATTTTTTGCTTTTTCCTGCTCCTCTTAGCATGATAAAGAAGATTCAAAGAGAGTGAGATGCCAGTTACTTTCATTCAGTCAGTAGCTTCAATCATTTCTGGACGTTTTTCAATGGTAAAAATCAATGAATATTGTAAATGCACAAACAGTAATTTCTCCACATTGCAAGGTGCAATTCTGAAATTTTTTGCTTTTTCCTGCTCCTCTTAGCATGATAAAGAAGATTCAAAGAGAGTGAGATGCCAGCTCCTTTCATTCAGTCAGTAGCTTCAAACATTTCTGGTATATGAATAACATGATGTTTTTCAAAGGCAAAAATCAATGAATATTGTAAATGCACAAACAGTAATTTCTCCGCATTGCAAGGTGCAATTCTGAAATTTTTTGCTTTTTCCTGCTCCTCTTAGCATGATAAAGAAGATTCAAAGAGAGTGAGATGCCAGCTCCTTTCAGTCAGTCAGTAGCTTCAAACATTTCTGGTATATGAATAACATGATGTTTTTCAATGGCAAAAATCAATGAATATTGTAAATGCACAAACAGTAATTTCTCCGCATTGCAAGGTGCAATTCTGAAATTTTTTGCTTTTTCCTGCTCCTCTTAGCATGATAAAGAAGATTCAAAGAGAGTGAGATGCCAGCTCCTTTCATTCAGTCAGTAGCTTCAATCATTTCTGGATGTTTTTCAATGGCAAAAATCAATGAATATTGTAAATGCACAAACAGTAATTTCTCCGCATTGCAAGGTGCAATTCTGAAATTTTTTGCTTTTTCCTGCTCCTCTTAGCATGATAAAGAAGATTCAAAGAGAGTGAGATGTCAGCTCCTTTCATTCAGTCAGTAGCTTCAAACATTTCTGGTATATGAATAACATGATGTTTTTCAATGGCAAAAATCAATGAATATTGTAAATGCACAAACAGTAATTTCTCCGCATTGCAAGGTGCAATTCTGAAATTTTTTGCTTTTTCCTGCTCCTCTTAGCATGATAAAGAAGATTCAAAGAGAGTGAGATGCCAGCTCCTTTCGTTCAGTCAGTAGCTTCAATCATTTCTGGACGTTTTTCAATGGCAAAAATCATTGAATATTATAAATGCACAAACAGTAATTTCTCCGCATTGCAAGGTGCAATTCTGAAATTTTTTACTTTTTCCTGCTCCTCTTAGCATGATAAAGAAGATTCAAAGAGAGTGAGAGGCCAGCTCCTTTCATTCAGTCAGTAGCTTCAATCATTTCTGGTATATGAATAACATGATGTTTTTCAATGGCAAAAATCAATGAATATTGTAAATGCACAAACAGTAATTTCTCCGCATTGCAAGGTGCAATTCTGAAATTTTTTGCTTTTTCCTGCTCCTCTTAGCATGGAAAAGAAGATTCAAAGAGAGTGAGATGCCAGCTCATTTCATTCAGTCAGTAGCTTCAATCATTTCTGGACGTTTTTCAATGGCAAAAATCAATGAATATTGTAAATGCACAAACAGTAATTTCTCCGCATTGCAAGGTGCAATTCTGAAATTTTTTGCTTTTTCCTGCTCCTCTTAGCATGATAAACAAGATTCAAAGAGAGTGAGATGCCAGCTCCTTTCATTCAGTCAGTAGCTTCAATCATTTCTGGACGTTTTTCAATGGCAAAAATCAATGAATATTGTAAATGCACAAACAGTAATTTCTCCGCATTGCAAGGTGCAATTCTGAAATTTTTTGCTTTTTCCTGCTCCTCTTAGCATGATAAAGAAGATTCAAAGAGAGTGAGATGCCAGCTCCTTTCATTCAGTCAGTAGCTTCAAACATTTCTGGTATATGAATAACATGATGTTTTTCAATGGCAAAAATCAATGAATATTGTAAATGCACAAACAGTAATTTCTCCGCATTGCAAGGTGCAATTCTGAAATTTTTTGCTTTTTCCTGCTCCTCTTAGCATGATAAAGAAGATTCAAAGAGAGTGAGATGCCAGCTCCTTTCGTTCAGTCAGTAGCTTCAATCATTTCTGGACGTTTTTCAATGGCAAAAATCATTGAATATTATAAATGCACAAACAGTAATTTCTCCGCATTGCAAGGTGCAATTCTGAAATTTTTTACTTTTTCCTGCTCCTCTTAGCATGATAAAGAAGATTCAAAGAGAGTGAGATGCCAGCTCCTTTCATTCAGTCAGTAGCTTCAATCATTTCTGGTATATGAATAACATGATGTTTTTCAATGGCAAAAATCAATGAATATTATTTATGCACAAACAGTAATTTCTCCGCATTGCAAGGTGCAATTCTGAAATTTTTTGCTTTTTCCTGCTCCTCTTAGCATGATAAAGAAGATTCAAAGAGAGTGAGATGCCAGCTCCTTTCATTCAGTCAGTAGCTTCAATCATTTCTGGATGTTTTTCAATGGCAAAAATCAATGAATATTGTAAATGCACAAACAGTAATTTCTCCGCATTGCAAGGTGCAATTCTGAAATTTTTTGCTTTTTCCTGCTCCTCTTAGCATGATAAACAAGATTCAAAGAGAGTGAGATGCCAGCTCCTTTCATTCAGTCAGTAGCTTCAATCATTTCTGGACGTTTTTCAATGGCAAAAATCAATGAATATTGTAAATGCACAAACAGTAATTTCTCCGCATTGCAAGGTGCAATTCTGAAATTTTTTGCTTTTTCCTGCTCCTCTTAGCATGATAAAGAAGATTCAAAGAGAGTGAGATGCCAGCTCCTTTCATTCAGTCAGTAGCTTCAATCATTTCTGGACGTTTTTCAATGGCAAAAATCAATGAATATTGTAAATTCACAAACAGTAATTTCTCCGCATTGCAAGGTGCAATTCTGAAATTTTTTGCTTTTTCCTGCTCCTCTTAGCATGATAAAGAAGATTCAAAGAGAGTGAGATGCCAGCTCCTTTCATTCAGTCAGTAGCTTCAAACATTTCTGGTATATGAATAACATGATGTTTTTCAATGGCAAAAATCAATGAATATTGTAAATGCACAAACAGTAATTTCTCCGCATTGCAAGGTGCAATTCTGAAATTTTTTGCTTTTTCCTGCTCCTCTTAGCATGATAAAGAAGATTCAAAGAGAGTGAGATGCCAGCTCCTTTCGTTCAGTCAGTAGCTTCAATCATTTCTGGACGTTTTTCAATGGCAAAAATCATTTAATATTATAAATGCACAAACAGTAATTTCTCCGCATTGCAAGGTGCAATTCTGAAATTTTTTGCTTTTTTCTGCTCCTCTTAGCATGATAAAGAAGATTCAAAGAGAGTGAGATGCCAGCTCCTTTCATTCAGTCAGTAGCTTCAAACATTTCTGGTATATGAATAACATGATGTTTTTCAATGGCAAAAATCAATGAATATTGTAAATGCACAAACAGTAATTTCTCCGCATTGCAAGCTGCAATTCTGAAATTTTTTGCTTTTTTCTGCTCCTCTTAGCATGATAAAGAAGATTCAAAGAGAGTGAGATGCCAGCTCCTTTCATTCAGTCAGTAGCTTCAATCATTTCTGGACGTTTTTCAATGGCAAAAATCAATGAATATTGTAAATGCACAAACAGTAATTTCTCCGCATTGCAAGGTGCAATTCTGAAATTTTTTGCTTTTTCTTGCTCCTCTTAGCATGATAAAGAAGATTCAAAGAGAGTGAGATGCCAGCTCCTTTCATTCAGTCAGTAGCTTCAAACATTTCTGGTATATGAATAACATGATGTTTTTCAATGGCAAAAATCAATGAATATTGTAAATGCACAAACAGTAATTTCTCCGCATTGCAAGGTGCAAGTCTGAAATTTTTTGCTTTTTCCTGCTCCTCTTAGCATGATAAAGAAGATTCAAAGAGAGTGAGATGCCAGCTACTTTCATTCAGTCAGTAGCTTCAATCATTTCTGAACGTTTTTCAATGGTAAAAATCAATGAATATTGTAAATGCACAAACAGTAATTTCTCCACATTGCAAGGTGCAATTCTGAAATTTTTTACTTTTTCCTGCTCCTCTTAGCATGATAAAGAAGATTCAAAGAGAGTGAGATGCCAGCTCCTTTCATTCAGTCAGTAGCTTCAATCATTTCTGGTATATGAATAACATGATGTTTTTCAATGGCAAAAATCAATGAATATTATTTATGCACAAACAGTAATTTCTCCGCATTGCAAGGTGCAATTCTGAAATTTTTTGCTTTTTCCTGCTCCTCTTAGCATGATAAAGAAGATTCAAAGAGAGTGAGATGCCAGCTCCTTTCGTTCAGTCAGTAGCTTCAATCATTTCTGGACGTTTTTCAATGGCAAAAATCATTGAATATTATAAATGCACAAACAGTAATTTCTCCGCATTGCAAGGTGCAATTCTGAAATTTTTTACTTTTTCCTGCTCCTCTTAGCATGATAAAGAAGATTCAAAGAGAGTGAGATGCCAGCTCCTTTCATTCAGTCAGTAGCTTCAATCATTTCTGGTATATGAATAACATGATGTTTTTCAATGGCAAAAATCAATGAATATTATTTATGCACAAACAGTAATTTCTCCGCATTGCAAGGTGCAATTCTGAAATTTTTTGCTTTTTCCTGCTCCTCTTAGCATGATAAAGAAGATTCAAAGAGAGTGAGATGCCAGCTCCTTTCATTCAGTCAGTAGCTTCAATCATTTCTGGATGTTTTTCAATGGCAAAAATCAATGAATATTGTAAATGCACAAACAGTAATTTCTCCGCATTGCAAGGTGCAATTCTGAAATTTTTTGCTTTTTCCTGCTCCTCTTAGCATGATAAACAAGATTCAAAGAGAGTGAGATGCCAGCTCCTTTCATTCAGTCAGTAGCTTCAATCATTTCTGGACGTTTTTCAATGGCAAAAATCAATGAATATTGTAAATGCACAAACAGTAATTTCTCCGCATTGCAAGGTGCAATTCTGAAATTTTTTGCTTTTTCCTGCTCCTCTTAGCATGATAAAGAAGATTCAAAGAGAGTGAGATGCCAGCTCCTTTCATTCAGTCAGTAGCTTCAATCATTTCTGGACGTTTTTCAATGGCAAAAATCAATGAATATTGTAAATTCACAAACAGTAATTTCTCCGCATTGCAAGGTGCAATTCTGAAATTTTTTGCTTTTTCCTGCTCCTCTTAGCATGATAAAGAAGATTCAAAGAGAGTGAGATGCCAGCTCCTTTCATTCAGTCAGTAGCTTCAAACATTTCTGGTATATGAATAACATGATGTTTTTCAATGGCAAAAATCAATGAATATTGTAAATGCACAAACAGTAATTTCTCCGCATTGCAAGGTGCAATTCTGAAATTTTTTGCTTTTTCCTGCTCCTCTTAGCATGATAAAGAAGATTCAAAGAGAGTGAGATGCCAGCTCCTTTCGTTCAGTCAGTAGCTTCAATCATTTCTGGACGTTTTTCAATGGCAAAAATCATTTAATATTATAAATGCACAAACAGTAATTTCTCCGCATTGCAAGGTGCAATTCTGAAATTTTTTGCTTTTTTCTGCTCCTCTTAGCATGATAAAGAAGATTCAAAGAGAGTGAGATGCCAGCTCCTTTCATTCAGTCAGTAGCTTCAAACATTTCTGGTATATGAATAACATGATGTTTTTCAATGGCAAAAATCAATGAATATTGTAAATGCACAAACAGTAATTTCTCCGCATTGCAAGCTGCAATTCTGAAATTTTTTGCTTTTTTCTGCTCCTCTTAGCATGATAAAGAAGATTCAAAGAGAGTGAGATGCCAGCTCCTTTCATTCAGTCAGTAGCTTCAATCATTTCTGGACGTTTTTCAATGGCAAAAATCAATGAATATTGTAAATGCACAAACAGTAATTTCTCCGCATTGCAAGGTGCAATTCTGAAATTTTTTGCTTTTTCTTGCTCCTCTTAGCATGATAAAGAAGATTCAAAGAGAGTGAGATGCCAGCTCCTTTCATTCAGTCAGTAGCTTCAAACATTTCTGGTATATGAATAACATGATGTTTTTCAATGGCAAAAATCAATGAATATTGTAAATGCACAAACAGTAATTTCTCCGCATTGCAAGGTGCAAGTCTGAAATTTTTTGCTTTTTCCTGCTCCTCTTAGCATGATAAAGAAGATTCAAAGAGAGTGAGATGCCAGCTACTTTCATTCAGTCAGTAGCTTCAATCATTTCTGAACGTTTTTCAATGGTAAAAATCAATGAATATTGTAAATGCACAAACAGTAATTTCTCCACATTGCAAGGTGCAATTCTGAAATTTTTTACTTTTTCCTGCTCCTCTTAGCATGATAAAGAAGATTCAAAGAGAGTGAGATGCCAGCTCCTTTCATTCAGTCAGTAGCTTCAATCATTTCTGGTATATGAATAACATGATGTTTTTCAATGGCAAAAATCAATGAATATTATTTATGCACAAACAGTAATTTCTCCGCATTGCAAGGTGCAATTCTGAAATTTTTTGCTTTTTCCTGCTCCTCTTAGCATGATAAAGAAGATTCAAAGAGAGTGAGATGCCAGCTCCTTTCGTTCAGTCAGTAGCTTCAATCATTTCTGGACGTTTTTCAATGGCAAAAATCATTGAATATTATAAATGCACAAACAGTAATTTCTCCGCATTGCAAGGTGCAATTCTGAAATTTTTTACTTTTTCCTGCTCCTCTTAGCATGATAAAGAAGATTCAAAGAGAGTGAGATGCCAGCTCCTTTCATTCAGTCAGTAGCTTCAATCATTTCTGGACGTTTTTCAATGGCAAAAATCAATGAATATTGTAAATGCACAAACAGTAATTTCTCCGCATTGCAAGGTGCAATTCTGAAATTTTTTGCTTTTTCCTGCTCCTCTTAGCATGATAAAGAAGATTCAAAGAGAGTGAGATGCCAGCTCCTTTCATTCAGTCAGTAGCTTCAATCATTTCTGGACGTTTTTCAATGGCAAAAATCAATGAATATTGTAAATTCACAAACAGTAATTTCTCCGCATTGCAAGGTGCAATTCTGAAATTTTTTGCTTTTTCCTGCTCCTCTTAGCATGATAAAGAAGATTCAAAGAGAGTGAGATGCCAGCTCCTTTCATTCAGTCAGTAGCTTCAAACATTTCTGGTATATGAATAACATGATGTTTTTCAATGGCAAAAATCAATGAATATTGTAAATGCACAAACAGTAATTTCTCCGCATTGCAAGGTGCAATTCTGAAATTTTTTGCTTTTTCCTGCTCCTCTTAGCATGATAAAGAAGATTCAAAGAGAGTGAGATGCCAGCTCCTTTCGTTCAGTCAGTAGCTTCAATCATTTCTGGACGTTTTTCAATGGCAAAAATCATTTAATATTATAAATGCACAAACAGTAATTTCTCCGCATTGCAAGGTGCAATTCTGAAATTTTTTGCTTTTTTCTGCTCCTCTTAGCATGATAAAGAAGATTCAAAGAGAGTGAGATGCCAGCTCCTTTCATTCAGTCAGTAGCTTCAAACATTTCTGGTATATGAATAACATGATGTTTTTCAATGGCAAAAATCAATGAATATTGTAAATGCACAAACAGTAATTTCTCCGCATTGCAAGCTGCAATTCTGAAATTTTTTGCTTTTTTCTGCTCCTCTTAGCATGATAAAGAAGATTCAAAGAGAGTGAGATGCCAGCTCCTTTCATTCAGTCAGTAGCTTCAATCATTTCTGGACGTTTTTCAATGGCAAAAATCAATGAATATTGTAAATGCACAAACAGTAATTTCTCCGCATTGCAAGGTGCAATTCTGAAATTTTTTGCTTTTTCTTGCTCCTCTTAGCATGATAAAGAAGATTCAAAGAGAGTGAGATGCCAGCTCCTTTCATTCAGTCAGTAGCTTCAAACATTTCTGGTATATGAATAACATGATGTTTTTCAATGGCAAAAATCAATGAATATTGTAAATGCACAAACAGTAATTTCTCCGCATTGCAAGGTGCAAGTCTGAAATTTTTTGCTTTTTCCTGCTCCTCTTAGCATGATAAAGAAGATTCAAAGAGAGTGAGATGCCAGCTACTTTCATTCAGTCAGTAGCTTCAATCATTTCTGAACGTTTTTCAATGGTAAAAATCAATGAATATTGTAAATGCACAAACAGTAATTTCTCCACATTGCAAGGTGCAATTCTGAAATTTTTTACTTTTTCCTGCTCCTCTTAGCATGATAAAGAAGATTCAAAGAGAGTGAGATGCCAGCTCCTTTCATTCAGTCAGTAGCTTCAATCATTTCTGGTATATGAATAACATGATGTTTTTCAATGGCAAAAATCAATGAATATTATTTATGCACAAACAGTAATTTCTCCGCATTGCAAGGTGCAATTCTGAAATTTTTTGCTTTTTCCTGCTCCTCTTAGCATGATAAAGAAGATTCAAAGAGAGTGAGATGCCAGCTCCTTTCGTTCAGTCAGTAGCTTCAATCATTTCTGGACGTTTTTCAATGGCAAAAATCATTGAATATTATAAATGCACAAACAGTAATTTCTCCGCATTGCAAGGTGCAATTCTGAAATTTTTTACTTTTTCCTGCTCCTCTTAGCATGATAAAGAAGATTCAAAGAGAGTGAGATGCCAGCTCCTTTCATTCAGTCAGTAGCTTCAATCATTTCTGGTATATGAATAACATGATGTTTTTCAATGGCAAAAATCAATGAATATTATTTATGCACAAACAGTAATTTCTCCGCATTGCAAGGTGCAATTCTGAAATTTTTTGCTTTTTCCTGCTCCTCTTAGCATGATAAAGAAGATTCAAAGAGAGTGAGATGCCAGCTCCTTTCATTCAGTCAGTAGCTTCAATCATTTCTGGATGTTTTTCAATGGCAAAAATCAATGAATATTGTAAATGCACAAACAGTAATTTCTCCGCATTGCAAGGTGCAATTCTGAAATTTTTTGCTTTTTCCTGCTCCTCTTAGCATGATAAACAAGATTCAAAGAGAGTGAGATGCCAGCTCCTTTCATTCAGTCAGTAGCTTCAATCATTTCTGGACGTTTTTCAATGGCAAAAATCAATGAATATTGTAAATGCACAAACAGTAATTTCTCCGCATTGCAAGGTGCAATTCTGAAATTTTTTGCTTTTTCCTGCTCCTCTTAGCATGATAAAGAAGATTCAAAGAGAGTGAGATGCCAGCTCCTTTCATTCAGTCAGTAGCTTCAATCATTTCTGGACGTTTTTCAATGGCAAAAATCAATGAATATTGTAAATTCACAAACAGTAATTTCTCCGCATTGCAAGGTGCAATTCTGAAATTTTTTGCTTTTTCCTGCTCCTCTTAGCATGATAAAGAAGATTCAAAGAGAGTGAGATGCCAGCTCCTTTCATTCAGTCAGTAGCTTCAAACATTTCTGGTATATGAATAACATGATGTTTTTCAATGGCAAAAATCAATGAATATTGTAAATGCACAAACAGTAATTTCTCCGCATTGCAAGGTGCAATTCTGAAATTTTTTGCTTTTTCCTGCTCCTCTTAGCATGATAAAGAAGATTCAAAGAGAGTGAGATGCCAGCTCCTTTCGTTCAGTCAGTAGCTTCAATCATTTCTGGACGTTTTTCAATGGCAAAAATCATTTAATATTATAAATGCACAAACAGTAATTTCTCCGCATTGCAAGGTGCAATTCTGAAATTTTTTGCTTTTTCCTGCTCCTCTTAGCATGATAAAGAAGATTCAAAGAGAGTGAGATGCCAGCTCCTTTCATTCAGTCAGTAGCTTCAAACATTTCTGGTATATGAATAACATGATGTTTTTCAATGGCAAAAATCAATGAATATTGTAAATGCACAAACAGTAATTTCTCCGCATTGCAAGGTGCAATTCTGAAATTTTTTGCTTTTTCTTGCTCCTCTTAGCATGATAAAGAAGATTCAAAGAGAGTGAGATGCCAGCTCCTTTCATTCAGTCAGTAGCTTCAATCATTTCTGGACGTTTTTCAATGGCAAAAATCAATGAATATTGTAAATGCACAAACAGTAATTTCTCCGCATTGCAAGGTGCAATTCTGAAATTTTTTGCTTTTTCCTGCTCCTCTTAGCATGATAAAGAAGATTCAAAGAGAGTGAGATGCCAGCTCCTTTCATTCAGTCAGTAGCTTCAAACATTTCTGGTATATGAATAACATGATGTTTTTCAATGGCAAAAATCAATGAATATTGTAAATGCACAAACAGTAATTTCTCCGCATTGCAAGGTGCAAGTCTGAAATTTTTTGCTTTTTCCTGCTCCTCTTAGCATAATAAAGAAGATTCAAAGAGAGTGAGATGCCAGCTACTTTCATTCAGTCAGTAGCTTCAATCATTTCTGAACGTTTTTCAATGGTAAAAATCAATGAATATTGTAAATGCACAAACAGTAATTTCTCCACATTGCAAGGTGCAATTCTGAAATTTTTTGCTTTTTCCTGCTCCTCTTAGCATGATAAAGAAGATTCAAAGAGAGTGAGATGCCAGCTCCTTTCATTCAGTCAGTAGCTTCAAACATTTCTGGTATATGAATAACATGATGTTTTTCAATGGCAAAAATCAATGAATATTGTAAATGCACAAACAGTAATTTCTCCGCATTGCAAGGTGCAATTCTGAAATTTTTTGCTTTTTCCTGCTCCTCTTAGCATGATAAAGAAGATTCAAAGAGAGTGAGATGCCAGCTCCTTTCATTCAGTCAGTAGCTTCAAACATTTCTGGTATATGAATAACATGATGTTTTTCAATGGCAAAAATCAATGAATATTGTAAATGCACAAACAGTAATATCTCCGCATTGCAAGGTGCAAGTCTGAAATTTTTTGCTTTTTCCTGCTCCTCTTAGCATGATAAAGAAGATTCAAAGAGAGTGAGATGCCAGCTACTTTCATTCAGTCAGTAGCTTCAATCATTTCTGGACGTTTTTCAATGGTAAAAATCAATGAATATTGTAAATGCACAAACAGTAATTTCTCCACATTGCAAGGTGCAATTCTGAAATTTTTTGCTTTTTCCTGCTCCTCTTAGCATGATAAAGAAGATTCAAAGAGAGTGAGATGCCAGCTCCTTTCATTCAGTCAGTAGCTTCAAACATTTCTGGTATATGAATAACATGATGTTTTTCAATGGCAAAAATCAATGAATATTGTAAATGCACAAACAGTAATTTCTCCGCATTGCAAGGTGCAATTCTGAAATTTTTTGCTTTTTCCTGCTCCTCTTAGCATGATAAAGAAGATTCAAAGAGAGTGAGATGCCAGCTCCTTTCATTCAGTCAGTAGCTTCAATCATTTCTGGACGTTTTTCAATGGCAAAAATCAATGAATATTGTAAATGCACAAACAGTAATTTCTCCGCATTGCAAGGTGCAATTCTGAAATTTTTTGCTTTTTCCTGCTCCTCTTAGCATGATAAAGAAGATTCAAAGAGAGTGAGATGCCAGCTCCTTTCATTCAGTCAGTAGCTTCAACCATTTCTGGTATATGAATAACATGATGTTTTTCAATGGCAAAAATCAATGAATATTGTAAATGCACAAACAGTAATTTCTCCGCATTGCAAGGTGCAAGTCTGAAATTTTTTGCTTTTTCCTGCTCCTCTTAGCATGATAAAGAAGATTCAAAGAGAGTGAGATGCCAGCTACTTTCATTCAGTCAGTAGCTTCAATCATTTCTGAACGTTTTTCAATGGTAAAAATCAATGAATATTGTAAATGCACAAACAGTAATTTCTCCACATTGCAAGGTGCAATTCTGAAATTGTTTGCTTTTTCCTGCTCCTCTTAGCATGATAAAGAAGATTCAAAGAGAGTGAGATGCCAGCTCCTTTCATTCAGTCAGTAGCTTCAAACATTTCTGGTATATGAATAACATGATGTTTTTCAATGGCAAAAATCAATGAATATTGTAAATGCACAAACAGTAATTTCTCCGCATTGCAAGGTGCAATTCTGAAATTTTTTGCTTTTTCCTGCTCCTCTTAGCATGATAAAGAAGATTCAAAGAGAGTGAGATGCCAGCTCCTTTCATTCAGTCAGTAGCTTCAAACATTTCTGGTATATGAATAACATGATGTTTTTCAATGGCAAAAATCAATGAATATTGTAAATGCACAAACAGTAATTTCTCCGCATTGCAAGGTGCAAGTCTGAAATTTTTTGCTTTTTCCTGCTCCTCTTAGCATGATAAAGAAGATTCAAAGAGAGTGAGATGCCAGCTACTTTCATTCAGTCAGTAGCTTCAATCATTTCTGGACGTTTTTCAATGGTAAAAATCAATGAATATTGTAAATGCACAAACAGTAATTTCTCCACATTGCAAGGTGCAATTCTGAAATTTTTTGCTTTTTCCTGCTCCTCTTAGCATGATAAAGAAGATTCAAAGAGAGTGAGATGCCAGCTCCTTTCATTCAGTCAGTAGCTTCAAACATTTCTGGTATATGAATAACATGATGTTTTTCAATGGCAAAAATCAATGAATATTGTAAATGCACAAACAGTAATTTCTCCGCATTGCAAGGTGCAATTCTGAAATTTTTTGCTTTTTCCTGCTCCTCTTAGCATGATAAAGAAGATTCAAAGAGAGTGAGATGCCAGCTCCTTTCATTCAGTCAGTAGCTTCAAACATTTCTGGTATATGAATAACATGATGTTTTTCAATGGCAAAAATCAATGAATATTGTAAATGCACAAACAGTAATTTCTCCGCATTGCAAGGTGCAATTCTGAAATTTTTTGCTTTTTCCTGCTCCTCTTAGCATGATAAAGAAGATTCAAAGAGAGTGAGATGCCAGCTCCTTTTATTCAGTCAGTAGCTTCAATCATTTCTGGACGTTTTTCAATGGCAAAAATCAATGAATATTGTAAATGCACAAACAGTAATTTCTCCGCATTGCAAGGTGCAATTCTGAAATTTTTTGCTTTTTCCTGCTCCTCTTAGCATGATAAAGAAGATTCAAAGAGAGTGAGATGCCAGCTCCTTTCGTTCAGTCAGTAGCTTCAATCATTTCTGGACGTTTTTCAATGGCAAAAATCATTTAATATTATAAATGCACAAACAGTAATTTCTCCGCATTGCAAGGTGCAATTCCGAAATTTTTTGCTTTTTCCTGCTCCTCTTAGCATGATAAAGAAGATTCAAAGAGAGTGAGATGCCAGCTCCTTTCATTCAGTCAGTAGCTTCAAACATTTCTGGTATATGAATAACATGATGTTTTTCAATGGCAAAAATCAATGAATATTGTAAATGCACAAACAGTAATTTCTCCGCATTGCAAGGTGCAAGTCTGAAATTTTTTGCTTTTTCCTGCTCCTCTTAGCATGATAAAGAAGATTCAAAGAGAGTGAGATGCCAGCTACTTTCATTCAGTCAGTAGCTTCAATCATTTCTGAACGTTTTTCAATGGTAAAAATCAATGAATATTGTAAATGCACAAACAGTAATTTCTCCACATTGCAAGGTGCAATTCTGAAATTTTTTGCTTTTTCCTGCTCCTCTTAGCATGATAAAGAAGATTCAAAGAGAGTGAGATGCCAGCTCCTTTTATTCAGTCAGTAGCTTCAAACATTTCTGGTATATGAATAACATGATGTTTTTCAATGGCAAAAATCAATGAATATTGTAAATGCACAAACAGTAATTTCTCCGCATTGCAAGGTGCAATTCTGAAATTTTTTGCTTTTTCCTGCTCCTCTTAGCATGATAAAGAAGATTCAAAGAGAGTGAGATGCCAGCTCCTTTCATTCAGTCAGTAGCTTCAAACATTTCTGGTATATGAATAACATGATGTTTTTCAATGGCAAAAATCAATGAATATTGTAAATGCACAAACAGTAATTTCTCCGCATTGCAAGGTGCAAGTCTGAAATTTTTTGCTTTTTCCTGCTCCTCTTAGCATGATAAAGAAGATTCAAAGAGAGTGAGATGCCAGCTACTTTCATTCAGTCAGTAGCTTCAATCATTTCTGGACGTTTTTCAATGGTAAAAATCAATGAATATTGTAAATGCACAAACAGTAATTTCTCCACATTGCAAGGTGCAATTCTGAAATTTTTTGCTTTTTCCTGCTCCTCTTAGCATGATAAAGAATATTCAAAGAGAGTGAGATGCCAGCTCCTTTCATTCAGTCAGTAGCTTCAAACATTTCTGGTATATGAATAACATGATGTTTTTCAATGGCAAAAATCAATGAATATTGTAAATGCACAAACAGTAATTTCTCCGCATTGCAAGGTGCAATTCTGAAATTTTTTGCCTTTTCCTGCTCCTCTTAGCATGATAAAGAAGATTCAAAGAGAGTGAGATGCCAGCTCCTTTCATTCAGTCAGTAGCTTCAAACATTTCTGGTATATGAATAACATGATGTTTTTCAATGGCAAAAATCAATGAATATTGTAAATGCACAAACAGTAATTTCTCCGCATTGCAAGGTGCAATTCTGAAATTTTTTGCTTTTTCCTGCTCCTCTTAGCATGATAAAGAAGATTCAAAGAGAGTGAGATGCCAGCTCCTTTCATTCAGTCAGTAGCTTCAATCATTTCTGGACGTTTTTCAATGGCAAAAATCAATGAATATTGTAAATGCACAAACAGTAATTTCTCCGCATTGCAAGGTGCAATTCTGAAATTTTTTGCTTTTTCCTGCTCCTCTTAGCATGATAAAGAAGACTCAAAGAGAGTGAGATGTCAGCTCCTTTCATTCAGTCAGTAGCTTCAAACATTTCTGGTATATGAATAACATGATGTTTTTCAATGGCAAAAATCAATGAATATTGTAAATGCACAAAAAATAATTTCTCCGCATTGCAAGGTGCAATTCTGAAATTTTTTGCTTTTTCCTGCTCCTCTTAGCATGATAAAGAAGATTCAAAGAGAGTGAGATGCCAGCTCCTTTCATTCAGTCAGTAGCTTCAATCATTTCTGGACGTTTTTCAATGGCAAAAATCAATGAATATTGTAAATGCACAAACAGTAATTTCTCCGCATTGCAAGGTTCAATTCTGAAATTTTTTGCTTTTTCCTGCTCCTCTTAGCATGATAAAGAAGATTCAAAGAGAGTGAGATGCCAGCTCCTTTCATTCAGTCAGTAGCTTCAATCATTTCTGGTATATGAATAACATGATGTTTTTCAATGGCAAAAATCAATGAATATTGTAAATGCACAAACAGTAATTTCTCCGCATTGCAAGGTGCAATTCTGAAATTTTTTGCTTTTTCCTGCTCCTATTAGCATGATAAAGAAGATTCAAAGAGAGTGAGATGCCAGCTCCTTTCATTCAGTCAGTAGCTTCAATCATTTCTGGACGTTTTTCAATGGCAAAAATCAATGAATATTGTAAATGCACAAACAGTAATTTCTCCGCATTGCAAGGTGCAATTCTGAAATTTTTTGCTTTTTCCTGCTCCTCTTAGCATGATAAACAAGATTCAAAGAGAGTGAGATGCCAGCTCCTTTCATTCAGTCAGTAGCTTCAATCATTTCTGGACGTTTTTCAATGGCAAAAATCAATGAATATTGTAAATGCACAAACAGTAATTTCTCCGCATTGCAAGGTGCAATTCTGAAATTTTTTGCTTTTTCCTGCTCCTCTTAGCATGATAAAGAAGATTCAAAGAGAGTGAGATGCCAGCTCCTTTCATTCAGTCAGTAGCTTCAATCATTTCTGGACGTTTTTCAATGGCAAAAATCAATGAATATTGTAAATGCACAAACAGTACTTTCTCCACATTGCAAGGTGCAATTCGGAAATTTTTTGCTTTTTCCTGCTAATCCTAGCATGATAAAGAAGATTCAAAGAGAGTGAGATGCCAGCTCCTTTCATTCAGTCAGTAGCTTCAAACATTTCTGGTATATGAATAACATGATGTTTTTCAATGGCAAAAATCAATGAATATTGTAAATGCACAAACAGTAATTTCTCCGCATTGCAAGGTGCAATTCTGAAATTTTTTGCTTTTTCCTGCTCCTCTTAGCATGATAAAGAAGATTCAAAGAGAGTGAGATGCCAGCTCCTTTCATTCAGTCAGTAGCTTCAATCATTTCTGGACGTTTTTCAATGGCAAAAATCAATGAATATTGTAAATGCACAAACAGTAATTTCTCCGCATTGCAAGGTGCAATTCTGAAATTTTTTGCTTTTTCCTGCTCCTCTTAGCATGATAAACAAGATTCAAAGAGAGTGAGATGCCAGCTCCTTTCATTCAGTCAGTAGCTTCAATCATTTCTGGACGTTTTTCAATGGCAAAAATCAATGAATATTGTAAATGCACAAACAGTAATTTCTCCGCATTGCAAGGTGCAATTCTGAAATTTTTTGCTTTTTCGTGCTCCTCTTAGCATGATAAAGAAGATTCAAAGAGAGTGAGATGCCAGCTCCTTTCATTCAGTCAGTAGCTTCAATCATTTCTGGACGTTTTTCAATGGCAAAAATCAATGAATATTGTAAATGCACAAACAGTAATTTCTCCGCATTGCAAGGTGCAATTCTGAAATTTTTTGCTTTTTCCTGCTCCTCTTAGCATGATAAAGAAGATTCAAAGAGAGTGAGATGCCAGCTCCTTTCATTCAGTCAGTAGCTTCAAACATTTCTGGTATATGAATAACATGATGTTTTTCAATGGCAAAAATCAATGAATATTGTAAATGCACAAACAGTAATTTCTCCGCATTGCAAGGTGCAATTCTGAAATTTTTTGCTTTTTCCTGCTCCTCTTAGCATGATAAAGAAGATTCAAAGAGAGTGAGATGCCAGCTCCTTTCGTTCAGTCAGTAGCTTCAATCATTTCTGGATGTTTTTCAATGGCAAAAATCATTGAATATTATAAATGCACAAACAGTAATTTCTCCGCATTGCAAGGTGCAATTCTGAAATTTTTTGCTTTTTCCTGCTCCTCTTAGCATGATAAAGAAGATTCAAAGAGAGTGAGATGCCAGCTCCTTTCATTCAGTCAGTAGCTTCAAACATTTCTGGTATATGAATAACATGATGTTTTTCAATGGCAAAAATCAATGAATATTGTAAATGCACAAACAGTAATTTCTCCGCATTGCAAGGTGCAAGTCTGAAATTTTTTGCTTTTTCCTGCTCCTCTTAGCATGATAAAGAAGATTCAAAGAGAGTGAGATGCCAGCTACTTTCATTCAGTCAGTAGCTTCAATCATTTCTGGACGTTTTTCAATGGTAAAAATCAATGAATATTGTAAATGCACAAACAGTAATTTCTCCACATTGCAAGGTGCAATTCTGAAATTTTTTGCTTTTTCCTGCTCCTCTTAGCATGATAAAGAAGATTCAAAGAGAGTGAGATGCCAGCTCCTTTCATTCAGTCAGTAGCTTCAAACATTTCTGGTATATGAATAACATGATGTTTTTCAATGGCAAAAATCAATGAATATTGTAAATGCACAAACAGTAATTTCTCCGCATTGCAAGGTGCAATTCTGAAATTTTTTGCTTTTTCCTGCTCCTCTTAGCATGATAAAGAAGATTCAAAGAGAGTGAGATGCCAGCTCCTTTCATTCAGTCAGTAGCTTCAATCATTTCTGGATGTTTTTCAATGGCAAAAATCAATGAATATTGTAAATGCACAAACTGTAATTTCTCCGCATTGCAAGGTGCAATTCTGAAATTTTTTGCTTTTTCCTGCTCCTCTTAGCATGATAAAGAAGATTCAAAGAGAGTGAGATGCCAGCTCCTTTCATTCAGTCAGTAGCTTCAATCATTTCTGGACGTTTTTCAATGGCAAAAATCAATGAATATTGTAAATGCACAAACAGTAATTTCTCCACATTGCAAGGTGCAATTCTGAAATTTTTTGCTTTTTCCTGCTCCTCTTAGCATGATAAAGAAGATTCAAAGAGAGTGAGATGCCAGCTCCTTTCATTCAGTCAGTAGCTTCAAACATTTCTGGTATATGAATAACATGATGTTTTTCAATGGCAAAAATCAATGAATATTGTAAATGCACAAACAGTAATTTCTCCGCATTGCAAGGTGCAATTCTGAAATTTTTTGCTTTTTCCTGCTCCTCTTAGCATGATAAAGAAGATTCAAAGAGAGTGAGATGCCAGCTCCTTTCATTCAGTCAGTAGCTTCAAACATTTCTGGTATATGAATAACATGATGTTTTTCAATGGCAAAAATCAATGAATATTGTAAATGCACAAACAGTAATTTCTCCGCATTGCAAGGTGCAAGTCTGAAATTTTTTGCTTTTTCCTGCTCCTCTTAGCATGATAAAGAAGATTCAAAGAGAGTGAGATGCCAGCTACTTTCATTCAGTCAGTAGCTTCAATCATTTCTGGACGTTTTTCAATGGTAAAAATCAATGAATATTGTAAATGCACAAACAGTAATTTCTCCACATTGCAAGGTGCAATTCTGAAATTTTTTGCTTTTTCCTGCTCCTCTTAGCATGATAAAGAAGATTCAAAGAGAGTGAGATGCCAGCTCCTTTCATTCAGTCAGTAGCTTCAAACATTTCTGGTATATGAATAACATGATGTTTTTCAATGGCAAAAATCAATGAATATTGTAAATGCACAAACAGTAATTTCTCCGCATTGCAAGGTGCAATTCTGACATTTTTTGCTTTTTCCTGCTCCTCTTAGCATGATAAAGAAGATTCAAAGAGAGTGAGATGCCAGCTCCTTTCATTCAGTCAGTAGCTTCAATCATTTCTGGATGTTTTTCAATGGCAAAAATCAATGAATATTGTAAATGCACAAACTGTAATTTCTCCGCATTGCAAGGTGCAATTCTGAAATTTTTTGCTTTTTCCTGCTCCTCTTAGCATGATAAAGAAGATTCAAAGAGAGTGAGATGCCAGCTCCTTTCATTCAGTCAGTAGCTTCAATCATTTCTGGACGTTTTTCAATGGCAAAAATCAATGAATATTGTAAATGCACAAACAGTAATTTCTTCGCATTGCAAGGTGCAATTCTGAAATTTTTTGCTTTTTCCTGCTCCTCTTAGCATGATAAACAAGATTCAAAGAGAGTGAGATGCCAGCTCCTTTCATTTAGTCAGTAGCTTCAATCATTTCTGGACGTTTTTCAATGGCAAAAATCAATGAATATTGTAAATGCACAAACAGTAATTTCTCCGCATTGCAAGGTGCAATTCTGAAATTTTTTGCTTTTTCCTGCTCCTCTTAGCATGATAAAGAAGATTCAAAGAGAGTGAGATGCCAGCTCCTTTCATTCAGTCAGTAGCTTCAATCATTTCTGGACGTTTTTCAATGGCAAAAATCAATGAATATTGTAAATGCACAAACAGTAATTTCTCCGCATTGCAAGGTGCAATTCTGAAATTTTTTGCTTTTTCCTGCTCCTCTTAGCATGATAAAGAAGATTCAAAGAGAGTGAGATGCCAGCTCCTTTCATTCAGTCAGTAGCTTCAAACATTTCTGGTATATGAATAACATGATGTTTTTCAATGGCAAAAATCAATGAATATTGTAAATGCACAAACAGTAATTTCTCCGCATTGCAAGGTGCAATTCTGAAATTTTTTGCTTTTTCCTGCTCCTCTTAGCATGATAAAGAAGATTCAAAGAGAGTGAGATGCCAGCTCCTTTCGTTCAGTCAGTAGCTTCAATCATTTCTGGATGTTTTTCAATGGCAAAAATCATTGAATATTATAAATGCACAAACAGTAATTTCTCCGCATTGCAAGGTGCAATTCTGAAATTTTTTGCTTTTTCCTGCTCCTCTTAGCATGATAAAGAAGATTCAAAGAGAGTGAGATGCCAGCTCCTTTCATTCAGTCAGTAGCTTCAAACATTTCTGGTATATGAATAACATGATGTTTTTCAATGGCAAAAATCAATGAATATTGTAAATGCACAAACAATAATTTCTCCGCATTGCAAGGTGCAATTCTGAAATTTTTTGCTTTTTCCTGCTCCTCTTAGCATGATAAAGAAGATTCAAAGAGAGTGAGATGCCAGCTCCTTTCATTCAGTCAGTAGCTTCAATCATTTCTGGACGTTTTTCAGTGGCAAAAATCAATGAATATTGTAAATGCACAAACAGTAATTTCTCTGCATTGCAAGGTGCAATTCTGAAATTTTTTGCTTTTTCCTGCTCCTCTTAGCATGATAAAGAAGATTCAAAGAGAGTGAGATGCCAGCTCCTTTCATTCAGTCAGTAGCTTCAAACATTTCTGGTATATGAATAACATGATGTTTTTCAATGGCAAAAATCAATGAATATTGTAAATGCACAAACAGTAATTTCTCCGCATTGCAAGGTGCAAGTCTGAAATTTTTTGCTTTTTCCTGCTCCTCTTAGCATGATAAAGAAGATTCAAAGAGAGTGAGATGCCAGCTACTTTCATTCAGTCAGTAGCTTCAATCATTTCTGGACGTTTTTCAATGGTAAAAATCAATGAATATTGTAAATGCACAAACAGTAATTTCTCCACATTGCAAGGTGCAATTCTGAAATTTTTTGCTTTTTCCTGCTCCTCTTAGCATGATAAAGAAGATTCAAAGAGAGTGAGATGCCAGCTCCTTTCATTCAGTCAGTAGCTTCAAACATTTCTGGTATATGAATAACATGATGTTTTTCAATGGCAAAAATCAATGAATATTGTAAATGCACAAACAGTAATTTCTCCGCATTGCAAGGTGCAATTCTGAAATTTTTTGCTTTTTCCTGCTCCTCTTAGCATGATAAAGAAGATTCAAAGAGAGTGAGATGCCAGCTCCTTTCATTCAGTCAGTAGCTTCAAACATTTCTGGTATATGAATAACATGATGTTTTTCAATGGCAAAAATCAATGAATATTGTAAATGCACAAACAGTAATTTCTCCGCATTGCAAGGTGCAAGTCTGAAATTTTTTGCTTTTTCCTGCTCCTCTTAGCATGATAAAGAAGATTCAAAGAGAGTGAGATGCCAGCTACTTTCATTCAGTCAGTAGCTTCAATCATTTCTGGACGTTTTTCAATGGTAAAAATCAATGAATATTGTAAATGCACAAACAGTAATTTCTCCACATTGCAAGGTGCAATTCTGAAATTTTTTGCTTTTTCCTGCTCCTCTTAGCATGATAAAGAAGATTCAAAGAGAGTGAGATGCCAGCTCCTTTCATTCAGTCAGTAGCTTCAAACATTTCTGGTATATGAATAACATGATGTTTTTCAATGGCAAAAATCAATGAATATTGTAAATGCACAAACAGTAATTTCTCCGCATTGCAAGGTGCAATTCTGAAATTTTTTGCTTTTTCCTGCTCCTCTTAGCATGATAAAGAAGATTCAAAGAGAGTGAGATGCCAGCTCCTTTCATTCAGTCAGTAGCTTCAATCATTTCTGGATGTTTTTCAATGGCAAAAATCAATGAATATTGTAAATGCACAAACTGTAATTTCTCCGCATTGCAAGATGCAATTCTGAAATTTTTTGCTTTTTCCTGCTCCTCTTAGCATGATAAAGAAGATTCAAAGAGAGTGAGATGCCAGCTCCTTTCATTCAGTCAGTAGCTTCAATCATTTCTGGACGTTTTTCAATGGCAAAAATCAATGAATATTGTAAATGCACAAACAGTAATTTCTCCGCATTGCAAGGTGCAATTCTGAAATTTTTTGCTTTTTCCTGCTCCTCTTAGCATGATAAAGAAGATTCAAAGAGAGTGAGATGCCAGCTCCTTTCATTCAGTCAGTAGCTTCAATCATTTCTGGACGTTTTTCAATGGCAAAAATCAATGAATATTGTAAATGCACAAACAGTAATTTCTCCGCATTGCAAGGTGCAATTCTGAAATTTTTTGCTTTTTCCTGCTCCTCTTAGCATGATAAAGAAGATTCAAAGAGAGTGAGATGCCAGCTCCTTTCATTCAGTCAGTAGCTTCAAACATTTCTGGTATATGAATAACATGATGTTTTTCAATGGCAAAAATCAATGAATATTGTAAATGCACAAACAGTAATTTCTCCGCATTGCAAGGTGCAATTCTGAAATTTTTTGCTTTTTCCTGCTCCTCTTAGCATGATAAAGAAGATTCAAAGAGAGTGAGATGCCAGCTCCTTTCGTTCAGTCAGTAGCTTCAATCATTTCTGGACGTTTTTCAATGGCAAAAATCATTGAATATTATAAATGCACAAACAGTAATTTCTCCGCATTGCAAGGTGCAATTCTGAAATTTTTTGCTTTTTCCTGCTCCTCTTAGCATGATAAAGAAGATTCAAAGAGAGTGAGATGCCAGCTCCTTTCATTCAGTCAGTAGCTTCAAACATTTCTGGTATATGAATAACATGATGTTTTTCAATGGCAAAAATCAATGAATATTGTAAATGCACAAACAGTAATTTCTCCGCATTGCAAGGTGCAAGTCTGAAATTTTTTGCTTTTTCCTGCTCCTCTTAGCATGATAAAGAAGATTCAAAGAGAGTGAGATGCCAGCTACTTTCATTCAGTCAGTAGCTTCAATCATTTCTGGACGTTTTTCAATGGTAAAAATCAATGAATATTGTAAATGCACAAACAGTAATTTCTCCACATTGCAAGGTGCAATTCTGAAATTTTTTGCTTTTTCCTGCTCCTCTTAGCATGATAAAGAAGATTCAAAGAGAGTGAGATGCCAGCTCCTTTCATTCAGTCAGTAGCTTCAAACATTTCTGGTATATGAATAACATGATGTTTTTCAATGGCAAAAATCAATGAATATTGTAAATGCACAAACAGTAATTTCTCCGCATTGCAAGGTGCAATTCTGAAATTTTTTGCTTTTTCCTGCTCCTCTTAGCATGATAAAGAAGATTCAAAGAGAGTGAGATGCCATCTCCTTTCATTGTCAGTAGCTTCAAACATTTCTGGTATATGAATAACATGATGTTTTTCAATGGCAAAAATCAATGAATATTGTAAATGCACAAACAGTAATTTCTCCGCATTGCAAGGTGCAAGTCTGAAATTTTTTGCTTTTTCCTGCTCCTCTTAGCATGATAAAGAAGATTCAAAGAGAGTGAGATGCCAGCTACTTTCATTCAGTCAGTAGCTTCAATCATTTCTGGACGTTTTTCAATGGTAAAAATCAATGAATATTGTAAATGCACAAACAGTAATTTCTCCACATTGCAAGGTGCAATTCTGAATTTTTTTGCTTTTTCCTGCTCCTCTTAGCATGATAAAGAAGATTCAAAGAGAGTGAGATGCCAGCTCCTTTCATTCAGTCAGTAGCTTCAAACATTTCTGGTATATGAATAACATGATGTTTTTCAATGGCAAAAATCAATGAATATTGTAAATGCACAAACAGTAATTTCTCCGCATTGCAAGGTGCAATTCTGAAATTTTTTGCTTTTTCCTGCTCCTCTTAGCATGATAAAGAAGATTCAAAGAGAGTGAGATGCCAGCTCCTTTCATTCAGTCAGTAGCTTCAATCATTTCTGGATGTTTTTCAATGGCAAAAATCAATGAATATTGTAAATGCACAAACTGTAATTTCTCCGCATTGCAAGGTGCAATTCTGAAATTTTTTGCTTTTTCCTGCTCCTCTTAGCATGATAAAGAAGATTCAAAGAGAGTGAGATGCCAGCTCCTTTCATTCAGTCAGTAGCTTCAATCATTTCTGGACGTTTTTCAATGGCAAAAATCAATGAATATTGTAAATGCACAAACAGTAATTTCTCCGCATTGCAAGGTGCAATTCTGAAATTTTTTGCTTTTTCCTGCTCCTCTTAGCATGATAAAGAAGATTCAAAGAGAGTGAGATGCCATCTCCTTTCATTCAGTCAGTACCTTCAATCATTTCAGGACGTTTTTCAATGGCAAAAATCAATGAATATTGTAAATGCACAAACAGTAATTTCTCCGCATTGCAAGGTGCAATTCTGTAATTTTTTGCTTTTTCCCGCTCCTCTTAGCATGATAAAGAAGATTCAAAGAGAGTGAGGTGCCAGCTCATTTCATTCAGTCAGTAGCTTCAAACATTTCTGGTATATGAATAACATGTTTTTCAATGGCAAAAATCAATGAATATTGTAAATGCACAAACAGTAATTTCTCCGCATTGTAAGGTGCAATTCTGAAATTTTTTGCTTTTTCCTGCTCCTCTTAGCATGATAAAGAAGATTCAAAGAGAGTGAGATGCCAGCTCCTTTCATTCAGTCAGTAGCTTCAATCATTTCTGGACGTTTTTCAATGGCAAAAATCAATGAATATTGTAAATGCACAAACAGTAATTTCTCCGCATTGCAAGGTGCAATTCTGAAATTTTTTGCTTTTTCCTGCTCCTCTTAGCATGATAAAGAAGATTCAAAGAGAGTGAGATGCCAGCTCCTTTCATTCAGTCAGTAGCTTCAATCATTTCTGGACGTTTTTCAATGGCAAAAATCAATGAATATTGTAAATGCACAAACAGTAATTTCTCCGCATTGCAAGGTGCAATTCTGAAATTTTTTGCTTTTTCCTGCTCCTCTTAGCATGATAAAGAAGATTCAAAGAGAGTGAGATGCCAGCTCCTTTCATTCAGTCAGTAGCTTCAAACATTTCTGGTATATGAATAACATGATGTTTTTCAATGGCAAAAATCAATGAATATTGTAAATGCACAAACAGTAATTTCTCCGCATTGCAAGGTGCTAGTCTGAAATTTTTTGCTTTTTCCTGCTCCTCTTAGCATGATAAAGAAGATTCAAAGAGAGTGAGATGCCAGCTACTTTCATTCAGTCAGTAGCTTCAATCATTTCTGGACGTTTTTCAATGGTAAAAATCAATGAATATTGTAAATGCACAAACAGTAATTTCTCCACATTGCAAGGTGCAATTCTGAAATTTTTTGCTTTTTCCTGCTACTCTTAGCATGATAAAGAAGATTCAAAGAGAGTGAGATGCCAGCTCCTTTCATTCAGTCAGTAGCTTCAAACATTTCTGGTATATGAATAACATGATGTTTTTCAATGGCAAAAATCAATGAATATTGTAAATGCACAAACAGTAATTTCTCCGCATTGCAAGGTGCAATTCTGAAATTTTTTGCTTTTTCCTGCTCCTCTTAGCATGATAAAGAAGATTCAAAGAGAGTGAGATGCCAGCTCCTTTCATTCAGTCAGTAGCTTCAAACATTTCTGGTATATGAATAACATGATGTTTTTCAATGGCAAAAATCAATGAATATTGTAAATGCACAAACAGTAATTTCTCCGCATTGCAAGGTGCAATTCTGAAATTTTTTGCTTTTTCCTGCTCCTCTTAGCATGATAAAGAAGATTCAAAGAGAGTGAGATGCCAGCTCCTTTCATTCAGTCAGTAGCTTCAATCATTTCTGGACGTTTTTCAATGGTAAAAATCAATGAATATTGTAAATGCACAAACAGTAATTTCTCCACATTGCAAGGTGCAATTCTGAAATTTTTTGCTTTTTCCTGCTCCTCTTAGCATGATAAAGAAGATTCAAAGAGAGTGAGATGCCAGCTCCTTTCATTCAGTCAGTAGCTTCAAACATTTCTGGTATATGAATAACATGATGTTTTTCAATGGCAAAAATCAATGAATATTATAAATGCACAAACAGTAATTTCTCCGCATTGCAAGGTGCAATTCTGAAATTTTTTGCTTTTTCCTGCTCCTCTTAGCATGATAAAGAAGATTCAAAGAGAGTGAGATGCCAGCTCCTTTCATTCAGTCAGTAGCTTCAAACATTTCTGGTATATGAATAACATGATGTTTTTCAATGGCAAAAATCAATGAATATTGTAAATGCACAAACAGTAATTTCTCCGCATTGCAAGGTGCAATTCTGAAATTTTTTGCTTTTTCCTGCTCCACTTAGCATGATAAAGAAGATTCAAAGAGAGTGAGATGCCAGCTCCTTTCATTCAGTCAGTAGCTTCAATCATTTCTGGACGTTTTTCAATGGCAAAAATCAACGAATATTGTAAGTGCACAAACAGTAATTTCTCCGCATTGCAAGGTGCAATTCTGAAATTTTTTGCTTTTTCCTGCTCCTCTTAGCTTGATAAAGAAGATTCAAAGAGAGTGAGATGCCAGCTCCTTTCATTCAGTCAGTAGCTTCAATCATTTCTGGACGTTTTTCAATGGCAAAAATCAATGAATATTGTAAATGCACAAACTGTAATTTCTCCGCATTGCAAGGTGCAATTCTGAAATTTTTTGCTTTTTCCTGCTCCTCTTAGCATGATAAAGAAGATTCAAAGAGAGTGAGATGCCAGCTCCTTTCATTCAGTCAGTAGCTTCAATCATTTCTGGACGTTTTTCAATGGCAAAAATCAATGAATATTGTAAATGCACAAACAGTAATTTCTCCGCATTGCAAGGTGCAATTCTGAAATTTTTTGCTTTTTCCTGCTCCTCTTAGCATGATAAAGAAGATTCAAAGAGAGTGAGATGCCAGCTCCTTTCATTCAGTCAGTACCTTCAATCATTTCTGGATGTTTTTCAATGGCAAAAATCAATGAATATTGTAAATGCACAAACAGTAATTTCTCCGCATTGCAAGGTGCAATTCTGAAATTTTTTGCTTTTTCCTGCTCCTCTTAGCATGATAAAGAAGATTCAAAGAGAGTGAGATGCCAGCTCCTTTCATTCAGTCAGTAGCTTCAAACATTTCTGGTATATGAATAACATGATGTTTTTCAATGGCAAAAATCAATGAATATTGTAAATGCACAAACAGTAATTTCTCCGCATTGCAAGGTGCAAGTCTGAAATTTTTTGCTTTTTCCTGCTCCTCTTAGCATGATAAAGAAGAATCAAAGAGAGTGAGATGCCAGCTCCTTTCATTCAGTCAGTAGCTTCAAACATTTCTGGTATATGAATAACATGATGTTTTTCAATGGCAAAAATCAATGAATATTGTAAATGCACAAACAGTAATTTCTCCGCATTGCAAGGTGCAAGTCTGAAATTTTTTGCTTTTTCCTGCTCCTCTTAGCATGATAAAGAAGATTCAAAGAGAGTGAGATGCCAGCTACTTTCATTCAGTCAGTAGCTTCAATCATTTCTGGACGTTTTTCAATGGTAAAAATCAATGAATATTGTAAATGCACAAACAGTAATTTCTCCACATTGCAAGGTGCAATTCTGAAATTTTTTGCTTTTTCCTGCTCCTCTTAGCATGATAAAGAAGATTCAAAGAGATTGAGATGCCAGCTCCTTTCATTCAGTCAGTAGCTTCAAACATTTCTGGTATATGAATAACATGATGTTTTTCAATGGCAAAAATCAATGAATATTGTAAATGCACAAACAGTAATTTCTCCGCATTGCAAGGTGCAATTCTGAAATTTTTTGCTTTTTCCTGCTCCTCTTAGCATGATAAAGAAGATTCAAAGAGAGTGAGATGCCAGCTCCTTTCATTCAGTCAGTAGCTTCAATCATTTCTGGATGTTTTTCAATGGCAAAAATCAATGAATATTGTAAATGCACAAACTGTAATTTCTCCGCATTGCAAGGTGCAATTCTGAAATTTTTTGCTTTTTCCTGCTCCTCTTAGCATGATAAAGAAGATTCAAAGAGAGTGAGATGCCAGCTCCTTTCATTCAGTCAGTAGCTTCAATCATTTCTGGACGTTTTTCAATGGCAAAAATCAATGAATATTGTAAATGCACAAACAGTAATTTCTCCGCATTGCAAGGTGCAATTCTGAATTTTTTTGCTTTTTCCTGCTCCTCTTAGCATGATAAAGAAGATTCAAAGAGAGTGAGATGCCAGCTACTTTCATTCAGTCAGTAGCTTCAATCATTTCTGGACGTTTTTCAATGGTAAAAATCAATGAATATTGTAAATGCACAAACAGTAATTTCTCCACATTGCAAGGTGCAATTCTGAAATTTTTTGCTTTTTCCTGCTCCTCTTAGCATGATAAAGAAGATTCAAAGAGAGTGAGATGCCAGCTCCTTTCATTCAGTCAGTAGCTTCAAACATTTCTGGTATATGAATAACATGATGTTTTTCAATGGCAAAAATCAATGAATATTGTAAATGCACAAACAGTAATTTCTCCGCATTGCAAGGTGCAATTCTGAAATTTTTTGCTTTTTCCTGCTCCTCTTAGCATGATAAAGAAGATTCAAAGAGAGTGAGATGCCAGCTCCTTTCATTCAGTCAGTAGCTTCAAACATTTCTGGTATATGAATAACATGATGTTTTTCAATGGCAAAAATCAATGAATATTGTAAATGCACAAACAGTAATTTCTCCGCATTGCAAGGTGCAATTCTGAAATTTTTTGCTTTTTCCTGCTCCTCTTAGCATGATAAAGAAGATTCAAAGAGAGTGAGATGCCAGCTCCTTTCATTCAGTCAGTAGCTTCAATCATTTCTGGACGTTTTTCAATGGTAAAAATCAATGAATATTGTAAATGCACAAACAGTAATTTCTCCACATTGCAAGGTGCAATTCTGAAATTTTTTGCTTTTTCCTGCTCCTCTTAGCATGATAAAGAAGATTCAAAGAGAGTGAGATGCCAGCTCCTTTCATTCAGTCAGTAGCTTCAAACATTTCTGGTATATGAATAACATGATGTTTTTCAATGGCAAAAATCAATGAATATTGTAAATGCACAAACAGTAATTTCTCCGCATTGCAAGGTGCAATTCTGAAATTTTTTGCTTTTTCCTGCTCCTCTTAGCATGATAAAGAAGATTCAAAGAGAGTGAGATGCCAGCTCCTTTCATTCAGTCAGTAGCTTCAAACATTTCTGGTATATGAATAACATGATGTTTTTCAATGGCAAAAATCAATGAATATTGTAAATGCACAAACAGTAATTTCTCCGCATTGCAAGGTGCAATTCTGAAATTTTTTGCTTTTTCCTGCTCCACTTAGCATGATAAAGAAGATTCAAAGAGAGTGAGATGCCAGCTCCTTTCATTCAGTCAGTAGCTTCAATCATTTCTGGACGTTTTTCAATGGCAAAAATCAACGAATATTGTAAATGCACAAACAGTAATTTCTCCGCATTGCAAGGTGCAATTCTGAAATTTTTTGCTTTTTCCTGCTCCTCTTAGCATGATAAAGAAGATTCAAAGAGAGTGAGATGCCAGCTCCTTTCATTCAGTCAGTAGCTTCAAACATTTCTGGTATATGAATAACATGATGTTTTTCAATGGCAAAAATCAATGAATATTGTAAATGCACAAACAGTAATTTCTCCGCATTGCAAGGTGCAATTCTGAAATTTTTTGCTTTTTCCTGCTCCTCTTAGCATGATAAAGAAGATTCAAAGAGAGTGAGATGCCAGCTCCTTTCATTCAGTCAGTAGCTTCAATCATTTCTGGACGTTTTTCAATGGTAAAAATCAATGAATATTGTAAATGCACAAACAGTAATTTCTCCACATTGCAAGGTGCAATTCTGAAATTTTTTGCTTTTTCCTGCTCCTCTTAGCATGATAAAGAAGATTCAAAGAGAGTGAGATGCCAGCTCCTTTCATTCAGTCAGTAGCTTCAAACATTTCTGGTATATGAATAACATGATGTTTTTCAATGGCAAAAATCAATGAATATTGTAAATGCACAAACAGTAATTTCTCCGCATTGCAAGGTGCAATTCTGAAATTTTTTGCTTTTTCCTGCTCCTCTTAGCATGATAAAGAAGATTCAAAGAGAGTGAGATGCCAGCTCCTTTCATTCAGTCAGTAGCTTCAAACATTTCTGGTATATGAATAACATGATGTTTTTCAATGGCAAAAATCAATGAATATTGTAAATGCACAAACAGTAATTTCTCCGCATTGCAAGGTGCAATTCTGAAATTTTTTGCTTTTTCCTGCTCCACTTAGCATGATAAAGAAGATTCAAAGAGAGTGAGATGCCAGCTCCTTTCATTCAGTCAGTAGCTTCAATCATTTCTGGACGTTTTTCAATGGCAAAAATCAACGAATATTGTAAGTGCACAAACAGTAATTTCTCCGCATTGCAAGGTGCAATTCTGAAATTTTTTGCTTTTTCCTGCTCCTCTTAGCTTGATAAAGAAGATTCAAAGAGAGTGAGATGCCAGCTCCTTTCATTCAGTCAGTAGCTTCAATCATTTCTGGACGTTTTTCAATGGCAAAAATCAATGAATATTGTAAATGCACAAACTGTAATTTCTCCGCATTGCAAGGTGCAATTCTGAAATTTTTTGCTTTTTCCTGCTCCTCTTAGCATGATAAAGAAGATTCAAAGAGAGTGAGATGCCAGCTCCTTTCATTCAGTCAGTAGCTTCAATCATTTCTGGACGTTTTTCAATGGCAAAAATCAATGAATATTGTAAATGCACAAACAGTAATTTCTCCGCATTGCAAGGTGCAATTCTGAAATTTTTTGCTTTTTCCTGCTCCTCTTAGCATGATAAAGAAGATTCAAAGAGAGTGAGATGCCAGCTCCTTTCATTCAGTCAGTACCTTCAATCATTTCTGGATGTTTTTCAATGGCAAAAATCAATGAATATTGTAAATGCACAAACAGTAATTTCTCCGCATTGCAAGGTGCAATTCTGAAATTTTTTGCTTTTTCCTGCTCCTCTTAGCATGATAAAGAAGATTCAAAGAGAGTGAGATGCCAGCTCCTTTCATTCAGTCAGTAGCTTCAAACATTTCTGGTATATGAATAACATGATGTTTTTCAATGGCAAAAATCAATGAATATTGTAAATGCACAAACAGTAATTTCTCCGCATTGCAAGGTGCAAGTCTGAAATTTTTTGCTTTTTCCTGCTCCTCTTAGCATGATAAAGAAGAATCAAAGAGAGTGAGATGCCAGCTCCTTTCATTCAGTCAGTAGCTTCAAACATTTCTGGTATATGAATAACATGATGTTTTTCAATGGCAAAAATCAATGAATATTGTAAATGCACAAACAGTAATTTCTCCGCATTGCAAGGTGCAAGTCTGAAATTTTTTGCTTTTTCCTGCTCCTCTTAGCATGATAAAGAAGATTCAAAGAGAGTGAGATGCCAGCTACTTTCATTCAGTCAGTAGCTTCAATCATTTCTGGACGTTTTTCAATGGTAAAAATCAATGAATATTGTAAATGCACAAACAGTAATTTCTCCACATTGCAAGGTGCAATTCTGAAATTTTTTGCTTTTTCCTGCTCCTCTTAGCATGATAAAGAAGATTCAAAGAGATTGAGATGCCAGCTCCTTTCATTCAGTCAGTAGCTTCAAACATTTCTGGTATATGAATAACATGATGTTTTTCAATGGCAAAAATCAATGAATATTGTAAATGCACAAACAGTAATTTCTCCGCATTGCAAGGTGCAATTCTGAAATTTTTTGCTTTTTCCTGCTCCTCTTAGCATGATAAAGAAGATTCAAAGAGAGTGAGATGCCAGCTCCTTTCATTCAGTCAGTAGCTTCAATCATTTCTGGATGTTTTTCAATGGCAAATATCAATGAATATTGTAAATGCACAAACTGTAATTTCTCCGCATTGCAAGGTGCAATTCTGAAATTTTTTGCTTTTTCCTGCTCCTCTTAGCATGATAAAGAAGATTCAAAGAGAGTGAGATGCCAGCTCCTTTCATTCAGTCAGTAGCTTCAATCATTTCTGGACGTTTTTCAATGGCAAAAATCAATGAATATTGTAAATGCACAAACAGTAATTTCTCCGCATTGCAAGGTGCAATTCTGAATTTTTTTGCTTTTTCCTGCTCCTCTTAGCATGATAAAGAAGATTCAAAGAGAGTGAGATGCCAGCTACTTTCATTCAGTCAGTAGCTTCAATCATTTCTGGACGTTTTTCAATGGTAAAAATCAATGAATATTGTAAATGCACAAACAGTAATTTCTCCACATTGCAAGGTGCAATTCTGAAATTTTTTGCTTTTTCCTGCTCCTCTTAGCATGATAAAGAAGATTCAAAGAGAGTGAGATGCCAGCTCCTTTCATTCAGTCAGTAGCTTCAAACATTTCTGGTATATGAATAACATGATGTTTTTCAATGGCAAAAATCAATGAATATTGTAAATGCACAAACAGTAATTTCTCCGCATTGCAAGGTGCAATTCTGAAATTTTTTGCTTTTTCCTGCTCCTCTTAGCATGATAAAGAAGATTCAAAGAGAGTGAGATGCCAGCTCCTTTCATTCAGTCAGTAGCTTCAAACATTTCTGGTATATGAATAACATGATGTTTTTCAATGGCAAAAATCAATGAATATTGTAAATGCACAAACAGTAATTTCTCCGCATTGCAAGGTGCAATTCTGAAATTTTTTGCTTTTTCCTGCTCCTCTTAGCATGATAAAGAAGATTCAAAGAGAGTGAGATGCCAGCTCCTTTCATTCAGTCAGTAGCTTCAATCATTTCTGGACGTTTTTCAATGGTAAAAATCAATGAATATTGTAAATGCACAAACAGTAATTTCTCCACATTGCAAGGTGCAATTCTGAAATTTTTTGCTTTTTCCTGCTCCTCTTAGCATGATAAAGAAGATTCAAAGAGAGTGAGATGCCAGCTCCTTTCATTCAGTCAGTAGCTTCAAACATTTCTGGTATATGAATAACATGATGTTTTTCAATGGCAAAAATCAATGAATATTGTAAATGCACAAACAGTAATTTCTCCGCATTGCAAGGTGCAATTCTGAAATTTTTTGCTTTTTCCTGCTCCTCTTAGCATGATAAAGAAGATTCAAAGAGAGTGAGATGCCAGCTCCTTTCATTCAGTCAGTAGCTTCAAACATTTCTGGTATATGAATAACATGATGTTTTTCAATGGCAAAAATCAATGAATATTGTAAATGCACAAACAGTAATTTCTCCGCATTGCAAGGTGCAATTCTGAAATTTTTTGCTTTTTCCTGCTCCACTTAGCATGATAAAGAAGATTCAAAGAGAGTGAGATGCCAGCTCCTTTCATTCAGTCAGTAGCTTCAATCATTTCTGGACGTTTTTCAATGGCAAAAATCAACGAATATTGTAAATGCACAAACAGTAATTTCTCCGCATTGCAAGGTGCAATTCTGAAATTTTTTGCTTTTTCCTGCTCCTCTTAGCATGATAAAGAAGATTCAAAGAGAGTGAGATGCCAGCTCCTTTCATTCAGTCAGTAGCTTCAATCATTTCTGGACGTTTTTCAATGGCAAAAATCAATGAATATTGTAAATGCACAAACTGTAATTTCTCCGCATTGCAAGGTGCAATTCTGAAATTTTTTGCTTTTTCCTGCTCCTCTTAGCATGATAAAGAAGATTCAAAGAGAGTGAGATGCCAGCTCCTTTCATTCAGTCAGTAGCTTCAATCATTTCTGGACGTTTTTCAATGGCAAAAATCAATGAATATTGTAAATGCACAAACAGTAATTTCTCCGCATTGCAAGGTGCAATTCTGAAATTTTTTGCTTTTTCCTGCTCCTCTTAGCATGATAAAGAAGATTCAAAGAGAGTGAGATGCCAGCTCCTTTCATTCAGTCAGTACCTTCAATCATTTCTGGACGTTTTTCAATGGCAAAAATCAATGAATATTGTAAATGCACAAACAGTAATTTCTCCGCATTGCAAGGTGCAATTCTGAAATTTTTTGCTTTTTCCTGCTCCTCTTAGCATGATAAAGAAGATTCAAAGAGAGTGAGATGCCAGCTCCTTTCATTCAGTCAGTAGCTTCAAACATTTCTGGTATATGAATAACATGATGTTTTTCAATGGCAAAAATCAATGAATATTGTAAATGCACAAACAGTAATTTCTCCGCATTGCAAGGTGCAAGTCTGAAATTTTTTGCTTTTTCCTGCTCCTCTTAGCATGATAAAGAAGATTCAAAGAGAGTGAGATGCCAGCTCCTTTCATTCAGTCAGTAGCTTCAAACATTTCTGGTATATGAATAACATGATGTTTTTCAATGGCAAAAATCAATGAATATTGTAAATGCACAAACAGTAATTTCTCCGCATTGCAAGGTGCAAGTCTGAAATTTTTTGCTTTTTCCTGCTCCTCTTAGCATGATAAAGAAGATTCAAAGAGAGTGAGATGCCAGCTACTTTCATTCAGTCAGTAGCTTCAATCATTTCTGGACGTTTTTCAATGGTAAAAATCAATGAATATTGTAAATGCACAAACAGTAATTTCTCCACATTGCAAGGTGCAATTCTGAAATTTTTTGCTTTTTCCTGCTCCTCTTAGCATGATAAAGAAGATTCAAAGAGATTGAGATGCCAGCTCCTTTCATTCAGTCAGTAGCTTCAAACATTTCTGGTATATGAATAACATGATGTTTTTCAATGGCAAAAATCAATGAATATTGTAAATGCACAAACAGTAATTTCTCCGCATTGCAAGGTGCAATTCTGAAATTTTTTGCTTTTTCCTGCTCCTCTTAGCATGATAAAGAAGATTCAAAGAGAGTGAGATGCCAGCTCCTTTCATTCAGTCAGTAGCTTCAATCATTTCTGGATGTTTTTCAATGGCAAAAATCAATGAATATTGTAAATGCACAAACTGTAATTTCTCCGCATTGCAAGGTGCAATTCTGAAATTTTTTGCTTTTTCCTGCTCCTCTTAGCATGATAAAGAAGATTCAAAGAGAGTGAGATGCCAGCTCCTTTCATTCAGTCAGTAGCTTCAATCATTTCTGGACGTTTTTCAATGGCAAAAATCAATGAATATTGTAAATGCACAAACAGTAATTTCTCCGCATTGCAAGGTGCAATTCTGAAATTTTTTGCTTTTTCCTGCTCCTCTTAGCATGATAAAGAAGATTCAAAGAGAGTGAGATGCCAGCTCCTTTCATTCAGTCAGTACCTTCAATCATTTCTGGACGTTTTTCAATGGCAAAAATCAATGAATATTGTAAATGCACAAACAGTAATTTCTCCGCATTGCAAGGTGCAATTCTGAAATTTTTTGCTTTTTCCCGCTCCTCTTAGCATGATAAAGAAGATTCAAAGAGAGTGAGGTGCCAGCTCCTTTCATTCAGTCAGTAGCTTCAAACATTTCTGGTATATGAATAACATGTTTTTCAATGGCAAAAATCAATGAATATTGTAAATGCACAAACAGTAATTTCTCCGCATTGCAAGGTGCAATTCTGAAATTTTTTGCTTTTTCCTGCTCCTCTTAGCATGATAAAGAAGATTCAAAGAGAGTGAGATGCCAGCTCCTTTCATTCAGTTAGTAGCTTCAATCATTTCTGGACGTTTTTCAATGGCAAAAATCAATGAATATTGTAAATGCACAAACAGTAATTCCTCCGCATTGCAAGGTGCAATTCTGAAATTTTTTGCTTTTTCCTGCTCCTCTTAGCATGATAAAGAAGATTCAAAGAGAGTGAGATGCCAGCTCCTTTCATTCAGTCAGTAGCTTCAATCATTTCTGGACGTTTTTCAATGGCAAAAATCAATGAATATTGTAAATGCACAAACAGTAATTTCTCCGCATTGCAAGGTGCAATTCTGAAATTTTTTGCTTTTTCCTGCTCCTCTTAGCATGATAAAGAAGATTCAAAGAGAGTGAGATGCCAGCTCCTTTCATTCAGTCAGTAGCTTCAAACATTTCTGGTATATGAATAACATGATGTTTTTCAATGGCAAAAATCAATGAATATTGTAAATGCACAAACAGTAACTTCTCCGCATTGCAAGGTGCAAGTCTGAAATTTTTTGCTTTTTCCTGCTCCTCTTAGCATGATAAAGAAGATTCAAAGAGAGTGAGATGCCAGCTACTTTCATTCAGTCAGTAGCTTCAATCATTTCTGGACGTTTTTCAATGGTAAAAATCAATGAATATTGTAAATGCACAAACAGTAATTTCTCCACATTGCAAGGTGCAATTCTGAAATTTTTTGCTTTTTCCTGCTCCTCTTAGCATGATAAAGAAGATTCAAAGAGAGTGAGATGCCAGCTCCTTTCATTCAGTCAGTAGCTTCAAACATTTCTGGTATATGAATAACATGATGTTTTTCAATGGCAAAAATCAATGAATATTGTAAATGCACAAACAGTAATTTCTCCGCATTGCAAGGTGCAATTCTGAAATTTTTTGCTTTTTCCTGCTCCTCTTAGCATCATAAAGAAGATTCAAAGAGAGTGAGATGCCAGCTCCTTTCATTCAGTCAGTAGCTTCAAACATTTCTGGTATATGAATAACATGATGTTTTTCAATGGCAAAAATCAATGAATATTGTAAATGCACAAACAGTAATTTCTCCGCATTGCAAGGTGCAATTCTGAAATTTTTTGCTTTTTCCTGCTCCTCTTAGCATGATAAAGAAGATTCAAAGAGAGTGAGATGCCAGCTCCTTTCATTCAGTCAGTAGCTTCAATCATTTCTGGACGTTTTTCAATGGCAAAAATCAATGAATATTGTAAATGCACAAACAGTAATTTCTCCGCATTGCAAGGTGCAATTCTGAAATTTTTTGCTTTTTCCTGCTCCTCTTAGCATGATAAAGAAGATTCAAAGAGAGTGAGATGTCAGCTCCTTTCATTCAGTCAGTAGCTTCAAACATTTCTGGTATATGAATAACATGATGTTTTTCAATGGCAAAAATCAATGAATATTGTAAATGCACAAACAGTAATTTATCCGCATTGCAAGGTGCAATTCTGAAATTTTTTGCTTTTTCCTGCTCCTCTTAGCATGATAAAGAAGATTCAAAGAGAGTGAGATGCCAGCTCCTTTCATTCAGTCAGTAGCTTCAATCATTTCTGGACGTTTTTCAATGGCAAAAATCAATGAATATTGTAAATGCACAAACAGTAATTTCTCCGCATTGCAAGGTGCAATTCTGAATTTTTTTGCTTTTTCCTGTTCCTCTTAGCATGATAAAGAAGATTCAAAGAGAGTGAGATGCCAGCTCCTTTCATTCAGTCAGTAGCTTCAATCATTTCTGGTATATGAATAACATGATGTTTTTCAATGGCAAAAATCAATGAATATTGTAAATGCACAAACAGTAATTTCTCCGCATTGCAAGGTGCAATTCTGAAATTTTTTGCTTTTTCCTGCTCCTCTTTGCATGATAAAGAAGATTCAAAGAGAGTGAGATGCCAGCTCCTTTCATTCAGTCAGTAGCTTCAATCATTTCTGGACGTTTTTCAATGGCAAAAATCAATGAATATTGTAAATGCACAAACAGTAATTTCTCCGCATTGCAAGGTGCAATTCTGAAATTTTTTGCTTTTTCCTGCTCCTCTTAGCATGATAAACAAGATTCAAAGAGAGTGAGATGCCAGCTCCTTTCATTCAGTCAGTAGCTTCAATCATTTCTGGACGTTTTTCAATGGCAAAAATCAATGAATATTGTAAATGCACAAACAGTAATTTCTCCGCATTGAAAGGTGCAATTCTGAAATTTTTTGCTTTTTCCTGCTCCTCTTAGCATGATAAAGAAGATTCAAAGAGAGTGAGATGCCAGCTCCTTTCATTCAGTCAGTAGCTTCAAACATTTCTGGTATATGAATAACATGATGTTTTTCAATGGCAAAAATCAATGAATATTGTAAATGCACAAACAGTAATTTCTACGCATTGCAAGGTGCAAGTCTGAAATTTTTTGCTTTTTCCTGCTCCTCTTAGCATGATAAAGAAGATTCAAGGAGAGTGAGATGCCAGCTACTTTCATTCAGTCAGTAGCTTCAATCATTTCTGGACGTTTTTCAATGGTAAAAATCAATGAATATTGTAAATGCACAAACAGTAATTTCTCCACATTGCAAGGTGCAATTCTGAAATTTTTTGCTTTTTCCTGCTCCTCTTAGCATGATAAAGAAGATTCAAAGAGAGTGAGATGCCAGCTCCTTTCATTCAGTCAGTAGCTTCAAACATTTCTGGTATATGAATAACATGATGTTTTTCAATGGCAAAAATCAATGAATATTGTAAATGCACAAACAGTAATTTCTCCGCATTGCAAGGTGCAATTCTGAAATTTTTTGCTTTTTCCTGCTCCTCTTAGCATGATAAAGAAGATTCAAAGAGAGTGAGATGCCAGCTCCTTTCATTCAGTCAGTAGCTTCAAACATTTCTGGTATATGAATAACATGATGTTTTTCAATGGCAAAAATCAATGAATATTGTAAATGCACAAACAGTAATTTCTCCGCATTGCAAGGTGCAATTCTGAAATTTTTTGCTTTTTCCTGCTCCTCTTAGCATCATAAAGAAGATTCAAAGAGAGTGAGATGCCAGCTCCTTTCATTCAGTCAGTAGCTTCAAACATTTCTGGAATATGAATAACATGATGTTTTTCAATGGCAAAAATCAATGAATATTGTAAATGCACAAACAGTAATTTCTCCGCATTGCAAGGTGCAATTCTGAAATTTTTTGCTTTTTCCTGCTCCTCTTAGCATGATAAAGAAGATTCAAAGAGAGTGAGATGCCAGCTCCTTTCATTCAGTCAGTAGCTTCAATCATTTCTGGACGTTTTTCAATGGCAAAAATCAATGAATATTGTAAATGCACAAACAGTAATTTCTCCGCATTGCAAGGTGCAATTCTGAAATTTTTAGCTTTTTCCTGCTCCTCTTAGCATGATAAAGAAGATTCAAAGAGAGTGAGATGTCAGCTCCTTTCATTCAGTCAGTAGCTTCAAACATTTCTGGTATATGAATAACATGATGTTTTTCAATGGCAAAAATCAATGAATATTGTAAATGCACAAACAGTAATTTATCCGCATTGCAAGGTGCAATTCTGAAATTTTTTGCTTTTTCCTGCTCCTCTTAGCATGATAAAGAAGATTCAAAGAGAGTGAGATGCCAGCTCCTTTCATTCAGTCAGTAGCTTCAATCATTTCTGGACGTTTTTCAATGGCAAAAATCAATGAATATTGTAAATGCACAAACAGTAATTTCTCCGCATTGCAAGGTGCAATTCTGAAATTTTTTGCTTTTTCCTGCTCCTCTTAGCATGATAAAGAAGATTCAAAGAGAGTGAGATGCCAGCTCCTTTCATTCAGTCAGTAGCTTCAATCATTTCTGGTATATGAATAACATGATGTTTTTCAATGGCAAAAATCAATGAATATTGTAAATGCACAAACAGTAATTTCTCCGAATTGCAAGGTGCAATTCTGAAATTTTTTGCTTTTTCCTGCTCCTCTTAGCATGATAAAGAAGATTCAAGGAGAGTGAGATGCCAGCTCCTTTCATTCAGTCAGTAGCTTCAATCATTTCTGGACGTTTTTCAATGGCAAAAATCAATGAATATTGTAAATGCACAAACAGTAATTTCTCCGCATTGCAAGGTGCAATTCTGAAATTTTTTGCTTTTTCCTGCTCCTCTTAGCATGATAAACAAGATTCAAAGAGAGTGAGATGCCAGCTCCTTTCATTCAGTCAGTAGCTTCAATCATTTCTGGACGTTTTTCAATGGCAAAAATCAATGAATATTGTAAATGCACAAACAGTAATTTCTCCGCATTGCAAGGTGCAATTCTGAAATTTTTTGCTTTTTCCTGCTCCTCTTAGCATGATAAACAAGATTCAAAGAGAGTGAGATGCCAGCTCCTTTCATTCAGTCAGTAGCTTCAAACATATCTGGTATATGAATAACATGATGTTTTTCAATGGCAAAAATCAATGAATATTGTAAATGCACAAACAGTAATTTCTCCGCATTGCAAGGTGCAAGTCTGAAATTTTTTGCTTTTTCCTGCTCCTCTTAGCATGATAAAGAAGATTCAAGGAGAGTGAGATGCCAGCTCCTTTCATTCAGTCAGTAGCTTCAATCATTTCTGGTATATGAATAACATGATGTTTTTCAATGGCAAAAATCAATGAATATTGTAAATGCACAAACAGTAATTTCTCCGCATTGCAAGGTGCAATTCTGAAATTTTTTGCTTTTTCCTGCTCCTCTTTGCATGATAAAGAAGATTCAAAGAGAGTGAGATGCCAGCTCCTTTCATTCAGTCAGTAGCTTCAATCATTTCTGGACGTTTTTCAATGGCAAAAATCAATGAATATTGTAAATGCACAAACAGTAATTTCTCCGCATTGCAAGGTGCAATTCTGAAATTTTTTGCTTTTTCCTGCTCCTCTTAGCATGATAAACAAGATTCAAAGAGAGTGAGATGCCAGCTCCTTTCATTCAGTCAGTAGCTTCAATCATTTCTGGACGTTTTTCAATGGCAAAAATCAATGAATATTGTAAATGCACAAACAGTAATTTCTCCGCATTGAAAGGTGCAATTCTGAAATTTTTTGCTTTTTCCTGCTCCTCTTAGCATGATAAAGAAGATTCAAAGAGAGTGAGATGCCAGCTCCTTTCATTCAGTCAGTAGCTTCAAACATTTCTGGTATATGAATAACATGATGTTTTTCAATGGCAAAAATCAATGAATATTGTAAATGCACAAACAGTAATTTCTACGCATTGCAAGGTGCAAGTCTGAAATTTTTTGCTTTTTCCTGCTCCTCTTAGCATGATAAAGAAGATTCAAGGAGAGTGAGATGCCAGCTACTTTCATTCAGTCAGTAGCTTCAATCATTTCTGGACGTTTTTCAATGGTAAAAATCAATGAATATTGTAAATGCACAAACAGTAATTTCTCCACATTGCAAGGTGCAATTCTGAAATTTTTTGCTTTTTCCTGCTCCTCTTAGCATGATAAAGAAGATTCAAAGAGAGTGAGATGCCAGCTCCTTTCATTCAGTCAGTAGCTTCAAACATTTCTGGTATATGAATAACATGATGTTTTTCAATGGCAAAAATCAATGAATATTGTAAATGCACAAACAGTAATTTCTCCGCATTGCAAGGTGCAATTCTGAAATTTTTTGCTTTTTCCTGCTCCTCTTAGCATGATAAAGAAGATTCAAAGAGAGTGAGATGCCAGCTCCTTTCATTCAGTCAGTAGCTTCAAACATTTCTGGTATATGAATAACATGATGTTTTTCAATGGCAAAAATCAATGAATATTGTAAATGCACAAACAGTAATTTCTCCGCATTGCAAGGTGCAATTCTGAAATTTTTTGCTTTTTCCTGCTCCTCTTAGCATCATAAAGAAGATTCAAAGAGAGTGAGATGCCAGCTCCTTTCATTCAGTCAGTAGCTTCAAACATTTCTGGAATATGAATAACATGATGTTTTTCAATGGCAAAAATCAATGAATATTGTAAATGCACAAACAGTAATTTCTCCGCATTGCAAGGTGCAATTCTGAAATTTTTTGCTTTTTCCTGCTCCTCTTAGCATGATAAAGAAGATTCAAAGAGAGTGAGATGCCAGCTCCTTTCATTCAGTCAGTAGCTTCAATCATTTCTGGACGTTTTTCAATGGCAAAAATCAATGAATATTGTAAATGCACAAACAGTAATTTCTCCGCATTGCAAGGTGCAATTCTGAAATTTTTAGCTTTTTCCTGCTCCTCTTAGCATGATAAAGAAGATTCAAAGAGAGTGAGATGTCAGCTCCTTTCATTCAGTCAGTAGCTTCAAACATTTCTGGTATATGAATAACATGATGTTTTTCAATGGCAAAAATCAATGAATATTGTAAATGCACAAACAGTAATTTATCCGCATTGCAAGGTGCAATTCTGAAATTTTTTGCTTTTTCCTGCTCCTCTTAGCATGATAAAGAAGATTCAAAGAGAGTGAGATGCCAGCTCCTTTCATTCAGTCAGTAGCTTCAATCATTTCTGGACGTTTTTCAATGGCAAAAATCAATGAATATTGTAAATGCACAAACAGTAATTTCTCCGCATTGCAAGGTGCAATTCTGAAATTTTTTGCTTTTTCCTGCTCCTCTTAGCATGATAAAGAAGATTCAAAGAGAGTGAGATGCCAGCTCCTTTCATTCAGTCAGTAGCTTCAATCATTTCTGGTATATGAATAACATGATGTTTTTCAATGGCAAAAATCAATGAATATTGTAAATGCACAAACAGTAATTTCTCCGAATTGCAAGGTGCAATTCTGAAATTTTTTGCTTTTTCCTGCTCCTCTTAGCATGATAAAGAAGATTCAAGGAGAGTGAGATGCCAGCTCCTTTCATTCAGTCAGTAGCTTCAATCATTTCTGGACGTTTTTCAATGGCAAAAATCAATGAATATTGTAAATGCACAAACAGTAATTTCTCCGCATTGCAAGGTGCAATTCTGAAATTTTTTGCTTTTTCCTGCTCCTCTTAGCATGATAAACAAGATTCAAAGAGAGTGAGATGCCAGCTCCTTTCATTCAGTCAGTAGCTTCAATCATTTCTGGACGTTTTTCAATGGCAAAAATCAATGAATATTGTAAATGCACAAACAGTAATTTCTCCGCATTGCAAGGTGCAATTCTGAAATTTTTTGCTTTTTCCTGCTCCTCTTAGCATGATAAAGAAGATTCAAAGAGAGTGAGATGCCAGCTCCTTTCATTCAGTCAGTAGCTTCAAACATATCTGGTATATGAATAACATGATGTTTTTCAATGGCAAAAATCAATGAATATTGTAAATGCACAAACAGTAATTTCTCCGCATTGCAAGGTGCAAGTCTGAAATTTTTTGCTTTTTCCTGCTCCTCTTAGCATGATAAAGAAGATTCAAGGAGAGTGAGATGCCAGCTACTTTCATTCAGTCAGTAGCTTCAATCATTTCTGGACGTTTTTCAATGGTAAAAATCAATGAATATTGTAAATGCACAAACAGTAATTTCTCCACATTGCAAGGTGCAATTCTGAAATTTTTTGCTTTTTCCTGCTCCTCTTAGCATGATAAAGAAGATTCAAAGAGAGTGAGATGCCAGCTCCTTTCATTCAGTCAGTAGCTTCAAACATTTCTGGTATATGAATAACATGATGTTTTTCAATGGCAAAAATCAATGAATATTGTAAATGCACAAACAGTAATTTCTCCGCATTGCAAGGTGCAAGTCTGAAATTTTTTGCTTTTTCCTGCTCCTCTTAGCATGATAAAGAAGATTCAAAGAGAGTGAGATGCCAGCTACTTTCATTCAGTCAGTAGCTTCAATCATTTCTGGACGTTTTTCAATGGTAAAAATCAATGAATATTGTAAATGCACAAACAGTAATTTCTCCACATTGCAAGGTGCAATTCTGAAATTTTTTGCTTTTTCCTGCTCCTCTTAGCATGATAAAGAAGATTCAAAGAGAGTGAGATGCCAGCTCCTTTCATTCAGTCAGTAGCTTCAAACATTTCTGGTATATGAATAACATGATGTTTTTCAATGGCAAAAATCAATGAATATTGTAAATGCACAAACAGTAATTTCTCCGCATTGCAAGGTGCAATTCTGAAATTTTTTGCTTTTTCCTGCTCCTCTTAGCATGATAAAGAAGATTCAAAGAGAGTGAGATGCCAGCTCCTTTCATTCAGTCAGTAGCTTCAATCATTTCTGGACGTTTTTCAATGGCAAAAATCAATGAATATTGTAAATGCACAAACAGTAATTTCTTCGCATTGCAAGGTGCAATTCTGAAATTTTTTGCTTTTTCCTGCTCCTCTTAGCATGATAAAGAAGATTCAAAGAGAGTGAGATGTCAGCTCCTTTCATTCAGTCAGTAGCTTCAAACATTTCTGGTATATGAATAACATGATGTTTTTCAATGGCAAAAATCAATGAATATTGTAAATGCACAAACAGTAATTTATCCGCATTGCAAGGTGCAATTCTGAAATTTTTTGCTTTTTCCTGCTCCTCTTAGCATGATAAAGAAGATTCAAAGAGAGTGAGATGCCAGCTCCTTTCATTCAGTCAGTAGCTTCAATCATTTCTGGACGTTTTTCAATGGCAAAAATCAATGAATATTGTAAATGCACAAACAGTAATTTCTCCGCATTGCAAGGTGCAATTCTGAAATTTTTTGCTTTTTCCTGCTCCTCTTAGCATGATAAAGAAGATTCAAAGAGAGTGAGATGCCAGCTCCTTTCGTTCAGTCAGTAGCTTCAATCATTTCTGGACGTTTTTCAATGGCAAAAATCATTGAATATTATAAATGCACAAACAGTAATTTCTCTGCATTGCAAGGTGCAATTCTGAAATTTTTTACTTTTTCCTGCTCCTCTTAGCATGATAAAGAAGATTCAAAGAGAGTGAGATGCCAGCTCCTTTCATTCAGTCAGTAGCTTCAATCATTTCTGGTATATGAATAACATGATGTTTTTCAATGGGAAAAATCAATGAATATTGTAAATGCACAAACAGTAATTTCTCCGCATTGCAAGGTGCAATTCTGAAATTTTTTGCTTTTTCCTGCTCCTCTTAGCATGATAAAGAAGATTCAAAGAGAGTGAGATGCCAGCTTCTTTCATTCAGTCAGTAGCTTCAATCATTTCTGGACGTTTTTCAATGGCAAAAATCAATGAATATTGTAAATGCACAAACAGTAATTTCTCCGCATTGCAAGGTGCAATTCTGAAATTTTTTGCTTTTTCCTGCTCCTCTTAGCATGATAAACAAGATTCAAAGAGAGTGAGATGCCAGCTCCTTTCATTCAGTCAGTAGCTTCAATCATTTCTGGACGTTTTTCAATGGCAAAAATCAATGAATATTGTAAATGCACAAACAGTAATTTCTCCGCATTGCAAGGTGCAATTCTGAAATTTTTTGCTTTTTCCTGCTCCTCTTAGCATGATAAAGAAGATTCAAAGAGAGTGAGATGCCAGCTCCTTTCATTCAGTCAGTAGCTTCAAACATTTCTGGTATATGAATAACATGATGTTTTTCAATGGCAAAAATCAATGAATATTGTAAATGCACAAACAGTAATTTCTCCGCATTGCAAGGTGCAAGTCTGAAATTTTTTGCTTTTTCCTGCTCCTCTTAGCATGATAAAGAAGATTCAAAGAGAGTGAGATGCCAGCTACTTTCATTCAGTCAGTAGCTTCAATCATTTCTGGACGTTTTTCAATGGTAAAAATCAATGAATATTGTAAATGCACAAACAGTAATTTCTCCACATTGCAAGGTGCAATTCTGAAATTTTTTGCTTTTTCCTGCTCCTCTTAGCATGATAAAGAAGATTCAAAGAGAGTGAGATGCCAGCTCCTTTCATTCAGTCAGTAGCTTCAAACATTTCTGGTATATGAATAACATGATGTTTTTCAATGGCAAAAATCAATGAATATTGTAAATGCACAAACAGTAATTTCTCCGCATTGCAAGGTGCAAGTCTGAAATTTATTGCTTTTTCCTGCTCCTCTTAGCATGATAAAGAAGATTCAAAGAGAGTGAGATGCCAGCTACTTTCATTCAGTCAGTAGCTTCAATCACTTCTGGACGTTTTTCAATGGTAAAAATCAATGAATATTGTAAATGCACAAACAGTAATTTCTCCACATTGCAAGGTGCAATTCTGAAATTTTTTGCTTTTTCCTGCTCCTCTTAGCATGATAAAGAAGATTCAAAGAGAGTGAGATGCTAGCTCCTTTCATTCAGTCAGTAGCTTCAAACATTTCTGGTATATGAATAACATGATGTTTTTCAATGGCAAAAATCAATGAATATTGTAAATGCACAAACAGTAATTTCTCCGCATTGCAAGGTGCAATTCTGAAATTTTTTGCTTTTTCCTGCTTCTCTTAGCATGATAAAGAAGATTCAAAGAGAGTGAGATGCCAGCTCCTGTCATTCAGTCAGTAGCTTCAATCATTTCTGGATGTTTTTCAATGGCAAAAATCAATGAATATTGTAAATGCACAAACTGTAATTTCTCCGCATTGCAAGGTGCAATTCTGAAATTTTTTGCTTTTTCCTGCTCCTCTTAGCATGATAAAGAAGATTCAAAGAGAGTGAGATGCCAGCTCCTTTCATTCAGTCAGTAGCTTCAATCATTTCTGGACGTTTTTCAATGGCAAAAATCAATGAATATTGTAAATGCACAAACAGTAATTTCTCCGCATTGCAAGGTGCAATTCTGAAATTTTTTGCTTTTTCCTGCTCCTCTTAGCATGATAAAGAAGATTCAAAGAGAGTGAGATGCCAGCTCCTTTCATTCAGTCAGTACCTTCAATCATTTCTGGACGTTTTTCAATGGCAAAAATCAATGAATATTGTAAATGCACAAACAGTAATTTCTCCGCATTGCAAGGTGCAATTCTGAAATTTTTTGCTTTTTCCCGCTCCTCTTAGCATGATAAAGAAGATTCAAAGAGAGTGAGGTGCCAGCTCCTTTCATTCAGTCAGTAGCTTCAAACATTTCTGGTATATGAATAACATGTTTTTCAATGGCAAAAATCAATGAATATTGTAAATGCACAAACAGTAATTTCTCCGCATTGCAAGGTGCAATTCTGAAATTTTTTGCTTTTTCCTGCTCCTCTTAGCATGATAAAGAAGATTCAAAGAGAGTGAGATGCCAGCTCCTTTCATTCAGTCAGTAGCTTCAATCATTTCTGGACGTTTTTCAATGGCAAAAATCAATGAATATTGTAAATGCACAAACAGTAATTTCTCCGCATTGCAAGGTGCAATTCTGAAATTTTTTGCTTTTTCCTGCTCCTCTTAGCATGATAAAGAATATTCAAAGAGAGTGAGATGCCAGCTCCTTTCATTCAGTCAGTAGCTTCAATCATTTCTGGACGTTTTTCAATGGCAAAAATCAATGAATATTGTAAATGCACAAACAGTAATTTCTCCGCATTGCAAGGTGCAATTCTGAAATTTTTTGCTTTTTCCTGCTCCTCTTAGCATGATAAAGAAGATTCAAAGAGAGTGAGATGCCAGCTCCTTTCATTCAGTCAGTAGCTTCAATCATTTCTGGACGTTTTTCAATGGTAAAAATCAATGAATATTGTAAATGCACAAACAGTAATTTCTCCACATTGCAAGGTGCAATTCTGAAATTTTTTGCTTTTTCCTGCTCCTCTTAGCATGATAAAGAAGATTCAAAGAGAGTGAGATGCCAGCTCCTTTCATTCAGTCAGTAGCTTCAAACATTTCTGGTATATGAATAACATGATGTTTTTCAATGGCAAAAATCAATGAATATTGTAAATGCACAAACAGTAATTTCTCCGCATTGCAAGGTGCAATTCTGAAATTTTTTGCTTTTTCCTGCTCCTCTTAGCATGATAAAGAAGATTCAAAGAGAGTGAGATGCCAGCTCCTTTCATTCAGTCAGTAGCTTCAAACATTTCTGGTATATGAATAACATGATGTTTTTCAATGGCAAAAATCAATGAATATTGTAAATGCACAAACAGTAATTTCTCCGCATTGCAAGCTGCAATTCTGAAATTTTTTGCTTTTTCCTGCTCCTCTTAGCATGATAAAGAAGATTCAAAGAGAGTGAGATGCCAGCTCCTTTCATTCAGTCAGTAGCTTCAATCATTTCTGGACGTTTTTCAATGGCAAAAATCAATGAATATTGTAAATGCACAAACAGTAATTTCTCCGCATTGCAAGGTGCAATTCTGAAATTTTTTGCTTTTTCCTGCTCCTCTTAGCATGATAAAGAAGATTCAAAGAGAGTGAGATGTCAGCTCCTTTCATTCAGTCAGTAGCTTCAAACATTTCTGGTATATGAATAACATGATGTTTTTCAATGGCAAAAGTCAATGAATATTGTAAATGCACAAACAGTAATTTCTCCGCATTGCAAAGTGCAATTCTGAAATTTTTTGCTTTTTCCTGCTCCTCTTAGCATGATAAAGAAGATTCAAAGAGAGTGAGATGCCAGCTCCTTTCATTCAGTCAGTAGCTTCAATCATTTCTGGACGTTTTTCAATGGCAAACATCAATGAATATTGTAAATGCACAAACAGTAATTTCTCCGCATTGCAAGGTGCAATTCTGAAATTTTTTGCTTTTTCCTGCTCCTCTTAGCATGATAAAGAAGATTCAAGGAGAGTGAGATGCCAGCTCCTTTCGTTCAGTCAGTAGCTTCAATCATTTCTGGACGTTTTTCAATGGCAAAAATCATTGAATATTATAAATGCACAAACAGTAATTTCTCCGCATTGCAAGGTGCAATTCTGAAATTTTTTACTTTTTCCTGCTCCTCTTAGCATGATAAAGAAGATTCAAAGAGAGTGAGATGCCAGCTCCTTTCATTCAGTCAGTAGCTTCAATCATTTCTGGTATATGAATAACATGATGTTTTTCAATGGCAAAAATCAATGAATATTGTAAATGCACAAACAGTAATTTCTCCGCATTGCAAGGTGCAATTCTGAAATTTTTTGCTTTTTCCTGCTCCTCTTAGCATGATAAAGAAGATTCAAAGAGAGTGAGATGCCAGCTCCTTTCATTCAGTCAGTAGCTTCAAACATTTCTGGTATATGAATAACATGATGTTTTTCAATGGCAAAAGTCAATGAATATTGTAAATGCACAAACAGTAATTTCTCCGCATTGCAAAGTGCAATTCTGAAATTTTTTGCTTTTTCCTGCTCCTCTTAGCATGATAAAGAAGATTCAAAGAGAGTGAGATGCCAGCTCCTTTCATTCAGTCAGTAGCTTCAATCATTTCTGGACGTTTTTCAATGGCAAACATCAATGAATATTGTAAATGCACAAACAGTAATTTCTCCGCATTGCAAGGTGCAATTCTGAAATTTTTTGCTTTTTCCTGCTCCTCTTAGCATGATAAAGAAGATTCAAAGAGAGTGAGATGCCAGCTCCTTTCGTTCAGTCAGTAGCTTCAATCATTTCTGGACGTTTTTCAATGGCAAAAATCATTGAATATTATAAATGCACAAACAGTAATTTCTCCGCATTGCAAGGTGCAATTCTGAAATTTTTTACTTTTTCCTGCTCCTCTTAGCATGATAAAGAAGATTCAAAGAGAGTGAGATGCCAGCTCCTTTCATTCAGTCAGTAGCTTCAATCATTTCTGGTATATGAATAACATGATGTTTTTCAATGGCAAAAATCAATGAATATTGTAAATGCACAAACAGTAATTTCTCCGCATTGCAAGGTGCAATTCTGAAATTTTTTGCTTTTTCCTGCTCCTCTTAGCATGATAAAGAAGATTCAAAGAGAGTGAGATGCCAGCTCCTTTCATTCAGTCAGTAGCTTCAATCATTTCTGGACGTTTTTCAATGGCAAAAATCAATGAATATTGCAAATGCAAAAACAGTAATTTCTCCGCATTGCAAGGTGCAATTCTGAAATTTTTTGCTTTTTCCTGCTCCTCTTAGCATGATAAACAAGGCTCAAAGAGAGTCAGATGCCAGCTCCTTTCTATCAGTCAGTAGCTTCCATCATTTCTGGACGTTTTTCAATGGCAAAAATCAATGAATATTGTAAATGCACAAACAGTAATTTCTCCGCATTGCAAGGTGCAATTCTGAAATTTTTTGCTTTTACCTGCTCCTCTTAGCATGATAAAGAAGATTCAAAGAGAGTGAGATGCCAGCTCCTTTCATTCAGTCAGTAGCTTCAATCATTTCTGGACGTTTTTCAATGGCAAAAATCAATGAATATTGTAAATGCACAAACAGTAATTTCTCCGCATTGCAAGGTGCAATTCTGAAATTTTTTGCTTTTTCCTGCTCCTCTTAGCATGATAAAGAAGATTCAAAGAGAGTGAGATGCCAGCTCCTTTCATTCAGTCAGTAGCTTCAAACATTTCTGGTATATGAATAACATGATGTTTTTCAATGGCAAAAATCAATGAATATTGTAAATGCACAAACAGTAATTTCTCCGCATTGCAAGGTGCAATTCTGAAATTTTTTGCTTTTTCCTGCTCCTCTTAGCATGATAAAGAAGATTCAAAGAGAGTGAGATGCCAGCTCCTTTCGTTCAGTCAGTAGCTTCAATCATTTCTGGACGTTTTTCAATGGCAAAAATCATTGAATATTATAAATGCACAAACAGTAATTTCTCCGCATTGCAAGGTGCAATTCTGAAATTTTTTACTTTTTCCTGCTCCTCTTAGCATGATAAAGAAGATTCAAAGAGAGTGAGATGCCAGCTCCTTTCATTCAGTCAGTAGCTTCAATCATTTCTGGTATATGAATAACATGATGTTTTTCAATGGCAAAAATCAATGAATATTGTAAATGCACAAACAGTAATTTCTCCGCATTGCAAGGTGCAATTCTGAAATTTTTTGCTTTTTCCTGCTCCTCTTAGCATGATAAAGAAGATTCAAAGAGAGTGAGATGCCAGCTCCTTTCATTCAGTCAGTAGCTTCAATCATTTCTGGACGTTTTTCAATGGCAAAAATCAATGAATATTGTAAATGCACAAACAGTAATTTCTCCGCATTGCAAGGTGCAATTCTGAAATTTTTTGCTTTTTCCTGCTCCTCTTAGCATGATAAACATGATTCAAAGAGAGTGAGATGCCAGCTCCTTTCATTCAGTCAGTAGCTTCAAACATTTCTGGTATATGAATAACATGATGTTTTTCAATGGCAAAAATCAATGAATATTGTAAATGCACAAACAGTAATTTCTCCGCATTGCAAGGTGCAATTCTGAAATTTTTTGCTTTTTCCTGCTCCTCTTAGCATGATAAAGAAGATTCAAAGAGAGTGAGATGCCAGCTCCTTTCATTCAGTCAGTAGCTTCAAACATTTCTGGTATATGAATAACATGATGTTTTTCAATGGCAAAAATCAATGAATATTGTAAATGCACAAACAGTAATTTCTCCGCATTGCAAGGTGCAATTCTGAAATTTTTTACTTTTTCCTGCTCCTCTTAGCATGATAAAGAAGATTCAAAGAGAGTGAGATGCCAGCTCCTTTCATTCAGTCAGTAGCTTCAATCATTTCTGGTATATGAATAACATGATGTTTTTCAATGGCAAAAATCAATGAATATTGTAAATGCACAAACAGTAATTTCTCCGCATTGCAAGGTGCAATTCTGAAATTTTTTGCTTTTACCTGCTCCTCTTAGCATGATAAAGAAGATTCAAAGAGAGTGAGATGCCAGCTCCTTTCATTCAGTCAGTAGCTTCAATCATTTCTGGACGTTTTTCAATGGCAAAAATCAATGAATATTGTAAATGCACAAACAGTAATTTCTCCGCATTGCAAGGTGCAATTCTGAAATTTTTTGCTTTTTCCTGCTCCTCTTAGCATGATAAAGAAGATTCAAAGAGAGTGAGATGCCAGCTCCTTTCATTCAGTCAGTAGCTTCAAACATTTCTGGTATATGAATAACATGATGTTTTTCAATGGCAAAAATCAATGAATATTGTAAATGCACAAACAGTAATTTCTCCGCATTGCAAGGTGCAATTCTGAAATTTTTTGCTTTTTCCTGCTCCTCTTAGCATGATAAAGAAGATTCAAAGAGAGTGAGATGCCAGCTCCTTTCGTTCAGTCAGTAGCTTCAATCATTTCTGGACGTTTTTCAATGGCAAAAATCATTGAATATTATAAATGCACAAACAGTAATTTCTCCGCATTGCAAGGTGCAATTCTGAAATTTTTTACTTTTTCCTGCTCCTCTTAGCATGATAAAGAAGATTCAAAGAGAGTGAGATGCCAGCTCCTTTCATTCAGTCAGTAGCTTCAATCATTTCTGGTATATGAATAACATGATGTTTTTCAATGGCAAAAATCAATGAATATTGTAAATGCACAAACAGTAATTTCTCCGCATTGCAAGGTGCAATTCTGAAATTTTTTGCTTTTTCCTGCTCCTCTTAGCATGATAAAGAAGATTCAAAGAGAGTGAGATGCCAGCTCCTTTCATTCAGTCAGTAGCTTCAATCATTTCTGGACGTTTTTCAATGGCAAAAATCAATGAATATTGTAAATGCACAAACAGTAATTTCTCCGCATTGCAAGGTGCAATTCTGAAATTTTTTGCTTTTTCCTGCTCCTCTTAGCATGATAAACATGATTCAAAGAGAGTGAGATGCCAGCTCCTTTCATTCAGTCAGTAGCTTCAAACATTTCTGGTATATGAATAACATGATGTTTTTCAATGGCAAAAATCAATGAATATTGTAAATGCACAAACAGTAATTTCTCCGCATTGCAAGGTGCAATTCTGAAATTTTTTGCTTTTTCCTGCTCCTCTTAGCATGATAAAGAAGATTCAAAGAGAGTGAGATGCCAGCTCCTTTCATTCAGTCAGTAGCTTCAAACATTTCTGGTATATGAATAACATGATGTTTTTCAATGGCAAAAATCAATGAATATTGTAAATGCACAAACAGTAATTTCTCCGCATTGCAAGGTGCAAGTCTGAAATTTTTTGCTTTTTCCTGCTCCTCTTAGCATGATAAAGAAGATTCAAAGAGAGTGAGATGCCAGCTACTTTCATTCAGTCAGTAGCTTCAATCATTTCTGGACGTTTTTCAATGGTAAAAATCAATGAATATTGTAAATGCACAAACAGTAATTTCTCCACATTGCAAGGTGCAATTCTGAAATTTTTTGCTTTTTCCTGCTCCTCTTAGCATGATAAAGAAGATTCAAAGAGAGTGAGATGCCAGCTCCTTTCATTCAGTCAGTAGCTTCAAACATTTCTGGTATATGAATAACATGATGTTTTTCAATGGCAAAAATCAATGAATATTGTAAATGCACAAACAGTAATTTCTCCGCATTGCAAGGTGCAATTCTGAAATTTTTTGCTTTTTCCTGCTCCTCTTAGCATGATAAAGAAGATTCAAAGAGAGTGAGATGCCAGCTCCTTTCATTCAGTCAGTAGCTTCAATCATTTCTGGATGTTTTTCAATGGCAAAAATCAATGAATATTGTAAATGCACAAACTGTAATTTCTCCGCATTGCAAGGTGCAATTCTGAAATTTTTTGCTTTTTCCTGCTCCTCTTAGCATGATAAAGAAGATTCAAAGAGAGTGAGATGCCAGCTCCTTTCATTCAGTCAATAGCTTCAATCATTTCTGGACGTTTTTCAATGGCAAAAATCAATGAATATTGTAAATGCACAAACAGTAATTTCTCCGCATTGCAAGGTGCAATTCTGAAATTTTTTGCTTTTTCCTGCTCCTCTTAGCATGATAAAGAAGATTCAAAGAGAGTGAGATGCCAGCTCCTTTCATTCAGTCAGTACCTTCAATCATTTCTGGACGTTTTTCAATGGCAAAAATCAATGAATATTGTAAATGCACAAACAGTAATTTCTCCGCATTGCAAGGTGCAATTCTGAAATTTTTTGCTTTTTCCCGCTCCTCTTAGCATGATAAAGAAGATTCAAAGAGAGTGAGGTGCCAGCTCTTTTCATTCAGTCAGTAGCTTCAAACATTTCTGGTATATGAATAACATGTTTTTCAATGGCAAAAATCAATGAATATTGTAAATGCACAAACAGTAATTTCTCCGCATTGCAAGGTGCAATTCTGAAATTTTTTGCTTTTTCCTGCTCCTCTTAGCATGATAAAGAAGATTCAAAGAGAGTGAGATGCCAGCTCCTTTCATTCAGTCAGTAGCTTCAATCATTTCTGGACGTTTTTCAATGGCAAAAATCAATGAATATTGTAAATGCACAAACAGTAATTTCTCCGCATTGCAAGGTGCAATTCTGAAATTTTTTGCTTTTTCCTGCTCCTCTTAGCATGATAAAGAAGATTCAAAGAGAGTGAGATGCCAGCTCCTTTCATGCAGTCAGTAGCTTCAAACATTTCTGGTATATGAATAACATGATGTTTTTCAATGGCAAAAATCAATGAATATTGTAAATGCACAAACAGTAATTTCTCCGCATTGCAAGGTGCAAGTCTGAAATTTTTTGCTTTTTCCTGCTCCTCTTAGCATGATAAAGAAGATTCAAAGAGAGTGAGATGCCAGCTACTTTCATTCAGTCAGTAGCTTCAATCATTTCTGGACGTTTTTCAATGGTAAAAATCAATGAATATTGTAAATGCACAAACAGTAATTTCTCCACATTGCAAGGTGCAATTCTGAAATTTTTTGCTTTTTCCTGTTCCTCTTAGCATGATAAAGAAGATTCAAAGAGAGTGAGATGCCAGCTCCTTTCATTCAGTCAGTAGTTTCAAACATTTCTGGTATATGAATAACATGATGTTTTTCAATGGCAAAAATCAATGAATATTGTAAATGCACAAACAGTAATTTCTCCGCATTGCAAGGTGCAATTCTGAAATTTTTTGCTTTTTCCTGCTCCTCTTAGCATGATAAAGAAGATTCAAAGAGAGTGAGATGCCAGCTCATTTCATTCAGTCAGTACCTTCAATCATTTCTGGACGTTTTTCAATGGCAAAAATCAATGAATATTGTAAATGCACAAACAGTAATTTCTCCGCATTGCAAGGTGCAATTCTGAAATTTTTTGCTTTTTCCCGCTCCTCTTAGCATGATAAAGAAGATTCAAAGAGAGTGAGGTGCCAGCTCCTTTCATTCAGTCAGTAGCTTCAAACATTTCTGGTATATGAATAACATGTTTTTCAATGGCAAAAATCAATGAATATTGTAAATGCACAAACAGTAATTTCTCCGCATTGCAAGGTGCAATTCTGAAATTTTTTGCTTTTTCCTGCTCCTCTTAGCATGATAAAGAAGATTCAAAGAGAGTGAGATGCCAGCTCCTTTCATTCAGTCAGTAGCTTCAATCATTTCTGGACGTTTTTCAATGGCAAAAATCAATGAATATTGTAAATGCACAAACAGTAATTTCTCCGCATTGCAAGGTGCAATTCTGAAATTTTTTGCTTTTTCCTGCTCCTCTTAGCATGATAAAGAAGATTCAAAGAGAGTGAGATGCCAGCTCCTTTCATTCAGTCAGTAGCTTCAAACATTTCTGGTATATGAATAACATGATGTTTTTCAATGGCAAAAATCAATGAATATTGTAAATGCACAAACAGTAATTTCTCCGCATTGCAAGGTGCAAGTCTGAAATTTTTTGCTTTTTCCTGCTCCTCTTAGCATGATAAAGAAGATTCAAAGAGAGTGAGATGCCAGCTACTTTCATTCAGTCAGTAGCTTCAATCATTTCTGGACGTTTTTCAATGGTAAAAATCAATGAATATTGTAAATGCACAAACAGTAATTTCTCCACATTGCAAGGTGCAATTCTGAAATTTTTTGCTTTTTCCTGCTCCTCTTAGCATGATAAAGAAGATTCAAAGAGAGTGAGATGCCAGCTCCTTTCATTCAGTCAGTAGTTTCAAACATTTCTGGTATATGAATAACATGATGTTTTTCAATGGCAAAAATCAATGAATATTGTAAATGCACAAACAGTAATTTCTCCGCATTGCAAGGTGCAATTCTGAAATTTTTTGCTTTTTCCTGCTCCTCTTAGCATGATAAAGAAGATTCAAAGAGAGTGAGATGCCAGCTCCTTTCATTCAGTCAGTAGCTTCAAACATTTCTGGTATATGAATAACATGAAGTTTTTCAATGGCAAAAATCAATGAATATTGTAAATGCACAAACAGTAATTTCTCCGCATTGCAAGGTGCAATTCTGAAATTTTTTGCTTTTTCCTGCTCCTCTTAGCATGATAAAGAAGATTCAAAGAGAGTGAGATGCCAGATCCTTTCATTCAGTCAGTAGCTTCAATCATTTCTGGACGTTTTTCAATGGCAAAAATCAATGAATATTGTAAATGCACAAACAGTAATTTCTCCGCATTGCAAGGTGCAATTCTGAAATTTTTTGCTTTTTCCTGCTCCTCTTAGCATGATAAAGAAGATTCAAAGAGAGTGAGATGTCAGCTCCTTTCATTCAGTCAGTAGCTTCAAACATTTCTGGTATATGAATAACATGATGTTTTTCAATGGCAAAAATCAATGAATATTGTAAATGCACAAACAGTAATTTCTCCGCATTGCAAGGTGCAATTCTGAAATTTTTTGCTTTTTCCTGCTCCTCTTAGCATGATAAAGAAGATTCAAAGAGAGTGAGATGCCAGTTCCTTTCATTCAGTCAGTAGCTTCAATCATTTCTGGACGTTTTTCAATGGCAAAAATCAATGAATATTGTAAATGCACAAACAGTAATTTCTCCGCATTGCAAGGTGCAATTCTGAAATTTTTTGCTTTTTCCTGCTCCTCTTAGCATGATAAAGAAGATTCAAAGAGAGTGAGATGCCAGCTCCTTTCATTCAGTCAGTAGCTTCAATCATTTCTGGACGTTTTTCAATGGCAAAAATCAATGAATATTGTAAATGCACAAACAGTAATTTCTCCGCATTGCAAGGTGCAATTCTGAAATTTTTTGCTTTTTCCTGCTCCTCTTAGCATGATAAAGAATATTCAAAGAGAGTGAGATACCAGCTCCTTTCATTCAGTCAGTAGCTTCAATCATTTCTGGACGTTTTTCAATGGCAAAAATCAATGAATATTGTAAATGCACAAACAGTCATTTCTCCGCATTGCAAGGTGCAATTCTGAAATTTTTTGCTTTTTCCTGCTCCTCTTAGCATGATAAAGAAGATTCAAAGAGAGTGAGATGTCAGCTCCTTTCATTCAGTCAGTAGCTTCAAACATTTCTGGTATATGAATAACATGATGTTTTTCAATGGCAAAAATCAATGAATATTGTAAATGCACAAACAGTAATTTCTCCGCATTGCAAGGTGCAATTCTGAAATTTTTTGCTTTTTCCTGCTCCTCTTAGCATGATAAAGAAGATTCAAAGAGAGTGAGATGCCAGTTCCTTTCATTCAGTCAGTAGCTTCAATCATTTCTGGACGTTTTTCAATGGCAAAAATCAATGAATATTGTAAATGCACAAACAGTAATTTCTCCGCATTGCAAGGTGCAATTCTGAAATTTTTTGCTTTTTCCTGCTCCTCTTAGCATGATAAAGAAGATTCAAAGAGAGTGAGATGCCAGCTCCTTTCGTTCAGTCAGTAGCTTCAATCATTTCTGGACGTTTTTCAATGGCAAAAATCATTGAATATTATAAATGCACAAACAGTAATTTCTCCGCATTGCAAGGTGCAATTCTGAAATTTTTTACTTTTTCCTGCTCCTCTTAGCATGATAAAGAAGATTCAAAGAGAGTGAGATGCCAGCTCCTTTCATTCAGTCAGTAGCTTCAATCATTTCTGGTATATGAATAACATGATGTTTTTCAATGGCAAAAATCAATGAATATTGTAAATGCACAAACAGTAATTTCTCCGCATTGCAAGGTGCAATTCTGAAATTTTTTGCTTTTTCCTGCTCCTCTTAGCATGATAAAGAAGATTCAAAGAGAGTGAGATGCCAGCTCCTTTCATTCAGTCAGTAGCTTCAATCATTTCTGGACGTTTTTCAATGGCAAAAATCAATGAATATTGTAAATGCACAAACAGTAATTTCTCCGCATTGCAAGGTGCAATTCTGAAATTTTTTGCTTTTTCCTGCTCCTCTTAGCATGATAAACAAGATTCAAAGAGAGTGAGATGCCAGCTCCTTTCATTCAGTCAGTAGCTTCAATCATTTCTGGACGTTTTTCAATGGCAAAAATCAATGAATATTGTAAATGCACAAACAGTAATTTCTCCGCATTGCAAGGTGCAATTCTGAAATTTTTTGCTTTTTCCTGCTCCTCTTAGCATGATAAAGAAGATTCAAAGAGAGTGAGATGCCAGCTCCTTTCATTCAGTCAGTAGCTTCAAACATTTCTGGTATATGAATAACATGATGTTTTTCAATGGCAAAAATCAATGAATATTGTAAATGCACAAACAGTAATTTCTCCGCATTGCAAGGTGCAAGTCTGAAATTTTTTGCTTTTTCCTGCTCCTCTTAGCATGATAAAGAAGATTCAAAGAGAGTGAGATGCCAGCTACTTTCATTCAGTCAGTAGCTTCAATCATTTCTGGACGTTTTTCAATGGTAAAAATCAATGAATATTGTAAATGCACAAACAGTAATTTCTCCACATTGCAAGGTGCAATTCTGAAATTTTTTGCTTTTTCCTGCTCCTCTTAGCATGATAAAGAAGATTCAAAGAGAGTGAGATGCCAGCTCCTTTCATTCAGTCAGTAGCTTCAAACATTTCTGGTATATGAATAACATGATGTTTTTCAATGGCAAAAATCAATGAATATTGTAAATGCACAAACAGTAATTTCTCCGCATTGCAAGGTGCAATTCTGAAATTTTTTGCTTTTTCCTGCTCCTCTTAGCATGATAAAGAAGATTCAAAGAGAGTGAGATGCCAGCTCCTTTCATTCAGTCAGTAGCTTCAAACATTTCTGGTATATGAATAACATGATGTTTTTCAATGGCAAAAATCAATGAATATTGTAAATGCACAAACAGTAATTTCTCTGCATTGCAAGGTGCAAGTCTGAAATTTTTTGCTTTTTCCTGCTCCTCTTAGCATGATAAAGAAGATTCAAAGAGAGTGAGATGCCAGCTACTTTCATTCAGTCAGTAGCTTCAATCATTTCTGGACGTTTTTCAATGGTAAAAATCAATGAATATTGTAAATGCACAAACAGTAATTTCTCCACATTGCAAGGTGCAATTCTGAAATTTTTTGCTTTTTCCTGCTCCTCTTAGCATGATAAAGAAGATTCAAAGAGAGTGAGATGCCAGCTCCTTTCATTCAGTCAGTAGCTTCAAACATTTCTGGTATATGAATAACATGATGTTTTTCAATGGCAAAAATCAATGAATATTGTAAATGCACAAACAGTAATTTCTCCGCATTGCAAGGTGCAATTCTGAAATTTTTTGCTTTTTCCTGCTCCTCTTAGCATGATAAAGAAGATTCAAAGAGAGTGAGATGCCAGCTCCTTTCATTCAGTCAGTAGCTTCAATCATTTCTGGATGTTTTTCAATGGCAAAAATCAATGAATATTGTAAATGCACAAACTGTAATTTCTCCGCATTGCAAGGTGCAATTCTGAAATTTTTTGCTTTTTCCTGCTCCTCTTAGCATGATAAAGAAGATTCAAAGAGAGTGAGATGCCAGCTCCTTTCATTCAGTCAGTAGCTTCAATCATTTCTGGACGTTTTTCAATGGCAAAAATCAATGAATATTGTAAATGCACAAACAGTAATTTCTCCGCATTGCAAGGTGCAATTCTGAAATTTTTTGCTTTTTCCTGCTCCTCTTAGCATGATAAAGAAGATTCAAAGAGAGTGAGATGCCAGCTCCTTTCATTCAGTCAGTACCTTCAATCATTTCTGGACGTTTTTCAATGGCAAAAATCAATGAATATTGTAAATGCACAAACAGTAATTTCTCCGCATTGCAAGGTGCAATTCTGAAATTTTTTGCTTTTTCCCGCTCCTCTTAGCATGATAAAGAAGATTCAAAGAGAGTGAGGTGCCAGCTCCTTTCATTCAGTCAGTAGCTTCAAACATTTCTGGTATATGAATAACATGTTTTTCAATGGCAAAAATCAATGAATATTGTAAATGCACAAACAGTAATTTCTCCGCATTGCAAGGTGCAATTCTGAAATTTTTTGCTTTTTCCTGCTCCTCTTAGCATGATAAAGAAGATTCAAAGAGAGTGAGATGCCAGCTCCTTTCATTCAGTCAGTAGCTTCAATCATTTCTGGACGTTTTTCAATGGCAAAAATCAATGAATATTGTAAATGCACAAACAGTAATTTCTCCGCATTGCAAGGTGCAATTCTGAAATTTTTTGCTTTTTCCTGCTCCTCTTAGCATGATAAAGAATATTCAAAGAGAGTGAGATACCAGCTCCTTTCATTCAGTCAGTAGCTTCAATCATTTCTGGACGTTTTTCAATGGCAAAAATCAATGAATATTGTAAATGCACAAACAGTAATTTCTCCGCATTGCAAGGTGCAATTCTGAAATTTTTTGCTTTTTCCTGCTCCTCTTAGCATGATAAAGAAGATTCAAAGAGAGTGAGATGCCAGCTCCTTTCATTCAGTCAGTAGCTTCAAACATTTCTGGTATATGAATAACATGATGTTTTTCAATGGCAAAAATCAAAGAATATTGTAAATGCACAAACAGTAATTTCTCCGCATTGCAAGGTGCAAGTCTTAAATTTTTTGCTTTTTCCTGCTCCTCTTAGCATGATAAAGAAGATTCAAAGAGAGTGAGATGCCAGCTACTTTCATTCAGTCAGTAGCTTCAATCATTTCTGGACGTTTTTCAATGGTAAAAATCAATGAATATTGTAAATGCACAAACAGTAATTTCTCCACATTGCAAGGTGCAATTCTGAAATTTTTTGCTTTTTCCTGCTCCTCTTAGCATGATAAAGAAGATTCAAAGAGAGTGAGATGCCAGCTCCTTTCATTCAGTCAGTAGCTTCAAACATTTCTGGTATATGAATAACATGATGTTTTTCAATGGCAAAAATCAATGAATATTGTAAATGCACAAACAGTAATTTCTCCGCATTGCAAGCTGCAATTCTGAAATTTTTTGCTTTTTCCTGCTCCTCTTAGCATGATAAAGAAGATTCAAAGAGAGTGAGATGCCAGCTCCTTTCATTCAGTCAGTAGCTTCAATCATTTCTGGACGTTTTTCAATGGCAAAAATCAATGAATATTGTAAATGCACAAACAGTAATTTCTCCGCATTGCAAGGTGCAATTCTGAAATTTTTTGCTTTTTCCTGCTCCTCTTAGCATGATAAAGAAGATTCAAAGAGAGTGAGATGTCAGCTCCTTTCATTCAGTCAGTAGCTTCAAACATTTCTGGTATATGAATAACATGATGTTTTTCAATGGCAAAAGTCAATGAATATTGTAAATGCACAAACAGTAATTTCTCCGCATTGCAAGGTGCAATTCTGAAATTTTTTGCTTTTTCCTGCTCCTCTTAGCATGATAAAGAAGATTCAAAGAGAGTGAGATGCCAGCTCCTTTCATTCAGTCAGTAGCTTCAATCATTTCTGGACGTTTTTCAATGGCAAAAATCAATGAATATTGTAAATGCACAAACAGTAATTTCTCCGCATTGCAAGGTGCAATTCTGAAATTTTTTGCTTTTTCCTGCTCCTCTTAGCATGATAAAGAAGATTCAAAGAGAGTGAGATGCCAGCTCCTTTCGTTCAGTCAGTAGCTTCAATCATTTCTGGACGTTTTTCAATGGCAAAAATCATTGAATATTATAAATGCACAAACAGTAATTTCTCCGCATTGCAAGGTGCAATTCTGAAATTTTTTACTTTTTCCTGCTCCTCTTAGCATGATAAAGAAGATTCAAAGAGAGTGAGATGCCAGCTCCTTTCATTCAGTCAGTAGCTTCAATCATTTCTGGTATATGAATAACATGATGTTTTTCAATGGCAAAAATCAATGAATATTGTAAATGCACAAACAGTAATTTGTCCGCATTGCAAGGTGCAATTCTGAAACTTTTTGCTTTTTCCTGCTCCTCTTAGCATGATAAAGAAGATTCAAAGAGAGTGAGATGCCAGCTCCTTTCATTCAGTCAGTAGCTTCAATCATTTCTGGACGTTTTTCAATGGCAAAAATCAATGAATATTGCAAATGCACAAACAGTAATTTCTCCGCATTGCAAGGTGCAATTCTGAAATTTTTTGCTTTTTCCTGCTCCTCTTAGCATGATAAACAAGGCTCAAAGAGAGTGAGATGCCAGCTCCTTTCTATCAGTCAGTAGCTTCAATCATTTCTGGACGTTTTTCAATGGCAAAAATCATTGAATATTGTAAATGCACAAACAGTAATTTCTCCGCATTGCAAGGTGCAATTCTGAAATTTTTTGCTTTTACCTGCTCCTCTTAGCATGATAAAGAAGATTCAAAGAGAGTGAGATGCCAGCTCCTTTCATTCAGTCAGTAGCTTCAATCATTTCTGGACGTTTTTCAATGGCAAAAATCAATGAATATTGTAAATGCACAAACAGTAATTTCTCCGCATTGCAAGGTGCAATTCTGAAATTTTTTGCTTTTTCCTGCTCCTCTTAGCATGATAAAGAAGATTCAAAGAGAGTGAGATGCCAGCTCCTTTCATTCAGTCAGTAGCTTCAAACATTTCTGGTATATGAATAACATGATGTTTTTCAATGGCAAAAATCAATGAATATTGTAAATGCACAAACAGTAATTTCTCCGCATTGCAAGGTGCAATTCTGAAATTTTTTGCTTTTTCCTGCTCCTCTTAGCATGATAAAGAAGATTCAAAGAGAGTGAGATGCCAGCTCCTTTCGTTCAGTCAGTAGCTTCAATCATTTCTGGACGTTTTTCAATGGCAAAAATCATTGAATATTATAAATGCACAAACAGTAATTTCTCCGCATTGCAAGGTGCAATTCTGAAATTTTTTACTTTTTCCTGCTCCTCTTAGCATGATAAAGAAGATTCAAAGAGAGTGAGATGCCAGCTCCTTTCATTCAGTCAGTAGCTTCAATCATTTCTGGTATATGAATAACATGATGTTTTTCAATGGCAAAAATCAATGAATATTGTAAATGCACAAACAGTAATTTCTCCGCATTGCAAGGTGCAATTCTGAAATTTTTTGCTTTTTCCTGCTCCTCTTAGCATGATAAAGAAGATTCAAAGAGAGTGAGATGCCAGCTCCTTTCATTCAGTCAGTAGCTTCAATCATTTCTGGACGTTTTTCAATGGCAAAAATCAATGAATATTGTAAATGCACAAACAGTAATTTCTCCGAATTGCAAGGTGCAATTCTGAAATTTTTTGCTTTTTCCTGCTCCTCTTAGCATGATAAACATGATTCAAAGAGAGTGAGATGCCAGCTCCTTTCATTCAGTCAGTAGCTTCAAACATTTCTGGTATATGAATAACATGATGTTTTTCAATGGCAAAAATCAATGAATTTTGTAAATGCACAAACAGTAATTTCTCCGCATTGCAAGGTGCAATTCTGAAATTTTTTGCTTTTTCCTGCTCCTCTTAGCATGATAAAGAAGATTCAAAGAGAGTGAGATGCCAGCTCCTTTCATTCAGTCAGTAGCTTCAAACATTTCTGGTATATGAATAACATGATGTTTTTCAATGGCAAAAATCAATGAATATTGTAAATGCACAAACAGTAATTTCTCCGCATTGCAAGGTGCAAGTCTGAAATTTTTTGCTTTTTCCTGCTCCTCTTAGCATGATAAAGAAGATTCAAAGAGAGTGAGATGCCAGCTACTTTCATTCAGTCAGTAGCTTCAATCATTTCTGGACGTTTTTCAATGGTAAAAATCAATGAATATTGTAAATGCACAAACAGTAATTTCTCCACATTGCAAGGTGCAATTCTGAAATTTTTTGCTTTTTCCTGCTCCTCTTAGCATGATAAAGAAGATTCAAAGAGAGTGAGATGCCAGCTCCTTTCATTCAGTCAGTAGCTTCAAACATTTCTGGTATATGAATAACATGATGTTTTTCAATGGCAAAAATCAATGAATATTGTAAATGCACAAACAGTAATTTCTCCGCATTGCAAGGTGCAATTCTGAAATTTTTTGCTTTTTCCTGCTCCTCTTAGCATGATAAAGAAGATTCAAAGAGAGTGAGATGCCAGCTCCTTTCATTCAGTCAGTAGCTTCAAACATTTCTGGTATATGAATAACATGATGTTTTTCAATGGCAAAAATCAATGAATATTGTAAATGCACAAACAGTAATTTCTCCGCATTGCAAGGTGCAAGTCTGAAATTTTTTGCTTTTTCCTGCTCCTCTTAGCATGATAAAGAAGATTCAAAGAGAGTGAGATGCCAGCTACTTTCATTCAGTCAGTAGCTTCAATCATTTCTGGACGTTTTTCAATGGTAAAAATCAATGAATATTGTAAATGCACAAACAGTAATTTCTCCACATTGCAAGGTGCAATTCTGAAATTTTTTGCTTTTTCCTGCTCCTCTTAGCATGATAAAGAAGATTCAAAGAGAGTGAGATGCCAGCTCCTTTCATTCAGTCAGTAGCTTCAATCATTTCTGGACGTTTTTCAATGGCAAAAATCAATGAATATTGCAAATGCACAAACAGTAATTTCTCCGCATTGCAAGGTGCAATTCTGAAATTTTTTGCTTTTTCCTGCTCCTCTTAGCATGATAAACAAGGCTCAAAGAGAGTGAGATGCCAGCTCCTTTCTATCAGTCAGTAGCTTCAATCATTTCTGGACGTTTTTCAATGGCAAAAATCAATGAATATTGTAAATGCACAAACAGTAATTTCTCCGCATTGCAAGGTGCAATTCTGAAATTTTTTGCTTTTACCTGCTCCTCTTAGCATGATAAAGAAGATTCAAAGAGAGTGAGATGCCAGCTCCTTTCATTCAGTCAGTAGCTTCAATCATTTCTGGATGTTTTTCAATGGCAAAAATCAATGAATATTGTAAATGCACAAACAGTAATTTCTCCGCATTGCAAGGTGCAATTCTGAAATTTTTTGCTTTTTCCTGCTCCTCTTAGCATGATAAAGAAGATTCAAAGAGAGTGAGATGCCAGCTCCTTTCATTCAGTCAGTAGCTTCAAACATTTCTGGTATATGAATAACATGATGTTTTTCAATGGCAAAAATCAATGAATATTGTAAATGCACAAACAGTAATTTCTCCGCATTGCAAGGTGCAATTCTGAAATTTTTTGCTTTTTCCTGCTCCTCTTAGCATGATAAAGAAGATTCAAAGAGAGTGAGATGCCAGCTCCTTTCGTTCAGTCAGTAGCTTCAATCATTTCTGGACGTTTTTCAATGGCAAAAATCATTGAATATTATAAATGCACAAACAGTAATTTCTCCGCATTGCAAGGTGCAATTCTGAAATTTTTTACTTTTTCCTGCTCCTCTTAGCATGATAAAGAAGATTCAAAGAGAGTGAGATGCCAGCTCCTTTCATTCAGTCAGTAGCTACAATCATTTCTGGTATATGAATAACATGATGTTTTTCAATGGCAAAAATCAATGAATATTGTAAATGCACAAACAGTAATTTCTCCGCATTGCAAGGTGCAATTCTGAAATTTTTTGCTTTTTCCTGCTCCTCTTAGCATGATAAAGAAGATTCAAAGAGAGTGAGATGCCAGCTCCTTTCATTCAGTCAGTAGCTTCAATCATTTCTGGACGTTTTTCAATGGCAAAAATCAATGAATATTGTAAATGCACAAACAGTAATTTCTCCGCATTGCAAGGTGCAATTCTGAAATTTTTTGCTTTTTCCTGCTCCTCTTAGCATGATAAACATGATTCAAAGAGAGTGAGATGCCAGCTCCTTTCATTCAGTCAGTAGCTTCAAACATTTCTGGTATATGAATAACATGATGTTTTTCAATGGCAAAAATCAATGAATATTGTAAATGCACAAACAGTAATTTCTCCGCATTGCAAGGTGCAATTCTGAAATTTTTTGCTTTTTCCTGCTCCTCTTAGCATGATAAAGAAGATTCAAAGAGAGTGAGATGCCAGCTCCTTTCATTCAGTCAGTAGCTTCAAACATTTCTGGTATATGAATAACATGATGTTTTTCAATGGCAAAAATCAATGAATATTGTAAATGCACAAACAGTAATTTCTCCGCATTGCAAGGTGCAAGTCTGAAATTTTTTGCTTTTTCCTGCTCCTCTTAGCATGATAAAGAAGATTCAAAGAGAGTGAGATGCCAGCTACTTTCATTCAGTCAGTAGCTTCAATCATTTCTGGACGTTTTTCAATGGTAAAAATCAATGAATATTGTAAATGCACAAACAGTAATTTCTCCACATTGCAAGGTTCAATTCTGAAATTTTTTGCTTTTTCCTGCTCCTCTTAGCATGATAAAGAAGATTCAAAGAGAGTGAGATGCCAGCTCCTTTCATTCAGTCAGTAGCTTCAAACATTTCTGGTATATGAATAACATGATGTTTTTCAATGGCAAAAATCAATGAATATTGTAAATGCACAAACAGTAATTTCTCCGCATTGCAAGGTGCAATTCTGAAATTTTTTGCTTTTTCCTGCTCCTCTTAGCATGATAAAGAAGATTCAAAGAGAGTGAGATGCCAGCTCCTTTCATTCAGTCAGTAGCTTCAAACATTTCTGGTATATGAATAACATGATGTTTTTCAATGGCAAAAATCAATGAATATTGTAAATGCACAAACAGTAATTTCTCCGCATTGCAAGGTGCAAGTCTGAAATTTTTTGCTTTTTCCTGCTCCTCTTAGCATGATAAAGAAGATTCAAAGAGAGTGAGATGCCAGCTACTTTCATTCAGTCAGTAGCTTCAATCATTTCTGGACGTTTTTCAATGGTAAAAATCAATGAATATTGTAAATGCACAAACAGTAATTTCTCCACATTGCAAGGTGCAATTCTGAAATTTTTTGCTTTTTCCTGCTCCTCTTAGCATGATAAAGAAGATTCAAAGAGAGTGAGATGCCAGCTCCTTTCATTCAGTCAGTAGCTTCAAACATTTCTGGTATATGAATAACATGATGTTTTTCAATGGCAAAAATCAATGAATATTGTAAATGCACAAACAGTAATTTCTCCGCATTGCAAGGTGCAATTCTGAAATTTTTTGCTTTTTCCTGCTCCTCTTAGCATGATAAAGAAGATTCAAAGAGAGTGAGATGCCAGCTCCTTTCATTCAGTCAGTAGCTTCAATCATTTCTGGATGTTTTTCAATGGCAAAAATCAATGAATATTGTAAATGCACAAACTGTAATTTCTCCGCATTGCAAGGTGCAATTCTGAAATTTTTTGCTTTTTCCTGCTCCTCTTAGCATGATAAAGAAGATTCAAAGAGAGTGAGATGCCAGCTCCTTTCATTCAGTCAGTAGCTTCAATCATTTCTGGACGTTTTTCAATGGCAAAAATCAATGAATATTGTAAATGCACAAACAGTAATTTCTCCGCATTGCAAGGTGCAATTCTGAAATTTTTTGCTTTTTCCTGCTCCTCTTAGCATGATAAAGAAGATTCAAAGAGAGTGAGATGCCAGCTCCTTTCATTCAGTCAGTACCTTCAATCATTTCTGGACGTTTTTCAATGGCAAAAATCAATGAATATTGTAAATGCACAAACAGTAATTTCTCCGCATTGCAAGGTGCAATTCTGAAATTTTTTGCTTTTTCCCGCTCCTCTTAGCATGATAAAGAAGATTCAAAGAGAGTGAGGTGCCAGCTCCTTTCATTCAGTCAGTAGCTTCAAACATTTCTGGTATATGAATAACATGTTTTTCAATGGCAAAAATCAATGAATATTGTAAATGCACAAACAGTAATTTCTCCGCATTGCAAGGTGCAATTCTGAAATTTTTTGCTTTTTCCTGCTCCTCTTAGCATGATAAAGAAGATTCAAAGAGAGTGAGATGCCAGCTCCTTTCATTCAGTCAGTAGCTTCAATCATTTCTGGACGTTTTTCAATGGCAAAAATCAATGAATATTGTAAATGCACAAACAGTAATTTCTCCGCATTGCAAGGTGCAATTCTGAAATTTTTTGCTTTTTCCTGCTCCTCTTAGCATGATAAAGAAGATTCAAAGAGAGTGAGATGCCAGCTCCTTTCATTCAGTCAGTAGCTTCAAACATTTCTGGTATATGAATAACATGATGTTTTTCAATGGCAAAAATCAATGAATATTGTAAATGCACAAACAGTAATTTCTCCGCATTGCAAGGTGCAAGTCTGAAATTTTTTGCTTTTTCCTGCTCCTCTTAGCATGATAAAGAAGATTCAAAGAGAGTGAGATGCCAGCTACTTTCATTCAGTCAGTAGTTTCAATCATTTCTGGACGTTTTTCAATGGTAAAAATCAATGAATATTGTAAATGCACAAACAGTAATTTCTCCACATTGCAAGATGCAATTCTGAAATTTTTTGCTTTTTCCTGCTCCTCTTAGCATGATAAAGAAGATTCAAAGAGAGTGAGATGCCAGCTCCTTTCATTCAGTCAGTAGTTTCAAACATTTCTGGTATATGAATAACATGATGTTTTTCAATGGCAAAAATCAATGAATATTGTAAATGCACAAACAGTAATTTCTCCGCATTGCAAGGTGCAATTCTGAAATTTTTTGCTTTTTCCTGCTCCTCTTAGCATGATAAAGAAGATTCAAAGAGAGTGAGATGCCAGCTCCTTTCATTCAGTCAGTAGCTTCAAACATTTCTGGTATATGAATAACATGAAGTTTTTCAATGGCAAAAATCAATGAATATTGAAAATGCACAAACAGTAATTTCTCCGCATTGCAAGGTGCAATTCTGAAATTTTTTGCTTTTTCCTGCTCCTCTTAGCATGATAAAGAAGATTCAAAGAGAGTGAGATGCCAGCTCCTTTCATTCAGTCAGTAGCTTCAATCATTTCTGGACGTTTTTCAATGGCAAAAATCAATGAATATTGTAAATGCACAAACAGTAATTTCTCCGCATTGCAAGGTGCAATTCTGAAATTTTTTGCTTTTTCCTGCTCCTCTTAGCATGATAAAGAAGATTCAAAGAGAGTGAAATGTCAGCTCCTTTCATTCAGTCAGTAGCTTCAAACATTTCTGGTATATGAATAACATGATGTTTTTTAATGGCCAAAATCAATGAATATTGTAAATGCACAAACAGTAATTTCTCCGCATTGCAAGGTGCAATTCTGAAATTTTTTGCTTTTTCCTGCTCCTCTTAGCATGATAAAGAAGATTCAAAGAGAGTGAGATGCCAGTTCCTTTCATTCAGTCAGTAGCTTCAATCATTTCTGGACATTTTTCAATGGCAAAAATCAATGAATATTGTAAATGCACAAACAGTAATTTCTCCGCATTGCAAGGTGCAATTCTGAAATTTTTTGCTTTTTCCTGCTCCTCTTAGCATGATAAAGAAGATTCAAAGAGAGTGAGATGCCAGCTCCTTTCGTTCAGTCAGTAGCTTCAATCATTTCTGGACGTTTTTCAATGGCAAAAATCATTGAATATTATAAATGCACAAACAGTAATTTCTCCGCATTGCAAGGTGCAATTCTGAAATTTTTTACTTTTTCCTGCTCCTCTTAGCATGATAAAGAAGATTCAAAGAGAGTGAGATGCCAGCTCCTTTCATTCAGTCAGTAGCTTCAATCATTTCAGGTATATGAATAACATGATGTTTTTCAATGGCAAAAATCAATGAATATTGTAAATGCACAAACAGTAATTTCTCCGCATTGCAAGGTGCAATTCTGAAATTTTTTGCTTTTTCCTGCTCCTCTTAGCATGATAAACAAGATTCAAAGAGAGTGAGATGCCAGCTCCTTTCATTCAGTCAGTACCTTCAATCATTTCTGGACGTTTTTCAATGGCAAAAATCAATGAATATTGTAAATGCACAAACAGTAATTTCTCCGCATTGCAAGGTGCAATTCTGAAATTTTTTGCTTTTTCCTGCTCCTCTTAGCATGATAGAGAAGATTCAAAGAGAGTGAGATGCCAGCTCCTTTCATTCAGTCAGTAGCTTCAAACATTTCTGGTATATGAATAACATGATGTTTTTCAATGGCAAAAATCAATGAATATTGTAAATGCACAAACAGTAATTTCTCCGCATTGCAAGGTGCAAGTCTGAAATTTTTTGCTTTTTCCTGCTCCTCTTAGCATGATAAAGAAGATTCAAAGAGAGTGAGATGCCAGCTACTTTCATTCAGTCAGTAGCTTCAATCATTTCTGGACGTTTTTCAATGGTAAAAATCAATGAATATTGTAAATGCACAAACAGTAATTTCTCCACATTGCAAGGTGCAATTCTGAAATTTTTTGCTTTTTCCTGCTCCTCTTAGCATGATAAAGAAGATTCAAAGAGAGTGAGATGCCAGCTCCTTTCATTCAGTCAGTAGCTTCAAACATTTCTGGTATATGAATAACATGATGTTTTTCAATGGCAAAAATCAATGAATATTGTAAATGCACAAACAGTAATTTCTCCGCATTGCAAGGTGCAATTCTGAAATTTTTTGCTTTTTCCTGCTCCTCTTAGCATGATAAAGAATATTCAAAGAGAGTGAGATGCCAGCTCCTTTCATTCAGTCAGTAGCTTCAATCATTTCTGGATGTTTTTCAATGGCAAAAATCAATGAATATTGTAAATGCACAAACAGTAACTTCTCCGCATTGCAAGGTGCAAGTCTGAAATTTTTTGCTTTTTCCTGCTCCTCTTAGCATGATAAAGAAGATTCAAAGATTGTGAGATGCCAGGTACTTTCATTCAGTCAGTAGCTTCAATCATTTCTGGACGTTTTTCAATGGTAAAAATCAATGAATATTGTAAATGCACAAACAGTAATTTCTCCACATTGCAAGGTGCAATTCTGAAATTTTTTTCTTTTTCCTGCTCCTCTTAGCATGATAAAGAAGATTCAAAGAGAGTGAGATGCCAGCTCCTTTCATTCAGTCAGTAGCTTCAAACATTTCTGGTATATGAATAACATGATGTTTTTCAATGGCAAAAATCAATGAATATTGTAAATGCACAAACAGTAATTTCTCCGCATTGCAAGGTGCAATTCTGAAATTTTTTGCTTTTTCCTGCTCCTCTTAGCATGATAAAGAAGATTCAAAGAGAGTGAGATGCCAGCTCCTTTCATTCAGTCAGTGGCTTCAAACATTTCTGGTATATGAATAACATGATGTTTTTCAATGGCAAAAATCAATGAATATTGTAAATGCACAAACAGTAATTTCTCCGCATTGCAAGGTGCAATTCTGAAATTTTTTGCTTTTTCCTGCTCCTCTTAGCATGATAAAGAAGATTCAAAGAGAGTGAGATGCCAGCTCCTTTCATTCAGTCAGTAGCTTCAATCATTTCTGGACGTTTTCCAATGGCAAAAATCAATGAATATTGTAAATGCACAAACAGTAATTTCTCCGCATTGCAAGGTGCAATTCTGAAATTTTTTGCTTTTTCCTGCTCCTCTTAGCATGATAAAGAAGATTCAAAGAGAGTGAGATGTCAGCTCCTTTCATTCAGTCAGTAGCTTCAAACATTTCTGGTATATGAATAACATGATGTTTTTCAATGGCAAAAATCAATGAATATTGTAAATGCACAAACAGTAATTTATCCGCATTGCAAGGTGCAATTCTGAAATTTTTTGCTTTTTCCTGCTCCTCTTAGCATGATAAAGAAGATTCAAAGAGAGTGAGATGCCAGCTCCTTTCATTCAGTCAGTAGCTTCAATCATTTCTGGACGTTTTTCAATGGCAAAAATCAATGAATATTGTAAATGCACAAACAGTAATTTCTCCGCATTGCAAGGTGCAATTCTGAAATTTTTTGCTTTTTCCTGCTCCTCTTAGCATGATAAAGAAGATTCAAAGAGAGTGAGATGCCAGCTCCTTTCATTCAGTCAGTAGCTTCAATCATTTCTGGTATATGAATAACATGATGTTTTTCAATGGCAAAAATCAATGAATATTGTAAATGCACAAACAGTAATTTCTCCGCATTGCAAGGTGCAATTCTGAAATTTTTTGCTTTTTCCTGCTCCTCTTAGCATGATAAAGAAGATTCAAAGAGAGTGAGATGCCAGCTCCTTTCATTCAGTCAGTAGCTTCAATCATTTCTGGACGTTTTTCAATGGCAAAAATCAATGAATATTGTAAATGCACAAACAGTAATTTCTCCGCATTGCAAGGTGCAATTCTGAAATTTTTTGCTTTTTCCTGCTCCTCTTAGCATGATAAACAAGATTCAAAGAGAGTGAGATGCCAACTCCTTTCATTCAGTCAGTAGCTTCAATCATTTCTGGACGTTTTTCAATGGCAAAAATCAATGAATATTGTAAATGCACAAACAGTAATTTCTCCGCATTGCAAGGTGCAATTCTGAAATTTTTTGCTTTTTCCTGCTCCTCTTAGCATGATAAAGAAGATTCAAAGAGAGTGAGATGCCAGCTCCTTTCATTCAGTCAGTAGCTTCAATCATTTCTGGACGTTTTTCAATGGCAAAAATCAATGAATATTGTAAATGCACAAACAGTAATTTCTCCGCATTGCAAGGTGCAATTCTGAAATTTTTTGCTTTTTCCTGCTCCTCTTAGCATGATAAAGAAGATTCAAAGAGAGTGAGATGCCAGCTCCTTTCATTCAGTCAGTAGCTTCAAACATTTCTGGTATATGAATAACATGATGTTTTTTAATGGCAAAAATCAATGAATATTGTAAATGCACAAACAGTAATTTCTCCGCATTGCAAGGTGCAAGTCTGAAATTTTTTGCTTTTTCCTGCTCCTCTTAGCATGATAAAGAAGATTCAAAGAGGGTGAGATGCCAGCTACTTTCATTCAGTCAGTAGCTTCAATCATTTCTGGACGTTTTTCAATGGTAAAAATCAATGAATATTGTAAATGCACAAACAGTAATTTCTCCACATTGCAAGGTGCAATTCTGAAATTTTTTGCTTTTTCCTGCTACTCTTAGCATGATAAAGAAGATTCAAAGAGAGTGAGATGCCAGCTCCTTTCATTCAGTCAGTAGCTTCAAACATTTCTGGTATATGAATAACATGATGTTTTTCAATGGCAAAAATCAATGAATATTGTAAATGCACAAACAGTAATTTCTCCGCATTGCAAGGTGCAATTCTGAAATTTTTTGCTTTTTCCTGCTCCTCTTAGCATGATAAAGAAGACTCAAAGAGAGTGAGATGCCAGCTCCTTTAATTCAGTCAGTAGCTTAAAACATTTCTGGTATATGAATAACATGATGTTTTTCAATGGCAAAAATCAATGAATATTGTAAATGCACAAACAGTAATTTCTCCGCATTGCAAGGTGCAATTCTGAAATTTTTTGCTTTTTCCTGCTCCTCTTAGCATGATAAAGAATATTCAAAGAGAGTGAGATGCCAGCTCCTTTCATTCAGTCAGTAGCTTCAATCATTTCTGGATGTTTTTCAATGGCAAAAATCAATGAATATTGTAAATGCACATAGAGTAACTTCTCCGCATTGCAAGGTGCAAGTCTGAAATTTTTTGCTTTTTCCTGCTCCTCTTAGCATGATAAAGAAGATTCAAAGAGAGTGAGATGCCAGCTACTTTCATTCAGTCAGTAGCTTCAATCATTTCTGGACGTTTTTCAATGGTAAAAATCAATGAATATTGTAAATGCACAAACAGTAATTTCTCCACATTGCAAGGTGCAATTCTGAAATTTTTTGCTTTTTCCTGCTCCTCTTAGCATGATAAAGAAGATTCAAAGAGAGTGAGATGCCAGCTCCTTTCATTCAGTCAGTAGCTTCAAACATTTCTGGTATATGAATAACATGATGTTTTTCAATGGCAAAAATCAATGAATATTGTAAATGCACAAACAGTAATTTCTCCGCATTGCAAGGTGCAATTCTGAAATTTTTTGCTTTTTCCTGCTCCTCTTAGCATGATAAAGAAGATTCAAAGAGAGTGAGATGCGAGCTCCTTTCATTCAGTCAGTAGCTTCAATCATTTCTGGACGTTTTTCAATGGCAAAAATCAATGAATATTGTAAATGCACAAACAGTAATTTCTCCGCATTGCAAGGTGCAATTCTGAAATTTTTTGCTTTTTCCTGCTCCTCTTAGCATGATAAAGAAGATTCAAAGAGAGTGAGATGTCAGCTCCTTTCATTCAGTCAGTAGCTTCAAACATTTCTGGTATATGAATAACATGATGTTTTTCAATGGCAAAAATCAATGAATATTGTAAATGCACAAACAGTAATTTCTCCGCATTGCAAGGTGCAATTCTGAAATTTTTTGCTTTTTCCTGCTCCTCTTAGCATGATAAAGAAGATTCAAAGAGAGTGAGATGCCAGCTCCTTTCATTCAGTCAGTAGCTTCAATCATTTCTGGACGTTTTTCAATGGCAAAAATCAATGAATATTGTAAATGCACAAACAGTAATTTCTCCGCATTGCAAGGTGCAATTCTGAAATTTTTTGCTTTTTCCTGCTCCTCTTAGCATGATAAAGAAGATTCAAAGAGAGTGAGATGCCAGCTCCTTTCATTCAGTCAGTAGCTTCAATCATTTCTGGTATATGAATAACATGATGTTTTTCAATGGCAAAAATCAATGAATATTGTAAATGCACAAACAGTAATTTCTCCGCATTGCAAGGTGCAATTCTGAAATTTTTTGCTTTTTCCTGCTCCTCTTAGCATGATAAAGAAGATTCAAAGAGAGTGAGATGCCAGCTCCTTTCATTCAGTCAGTAGCTTCAATCATTTCTGGACGTTTTTCAATGGCAAAAATCAATGAATATTGTAAATGCACAAACAGTAATTTCTCCGCATTGCAAGGTGCAATTCTGAAATTTTTTGCTTTTTCCTGCTCCTCTTAGCATGATAAACAAGATTCAAAGAGAGTGAGATGCCAGCTCCTTTCATTCAGTCAGTAGCTTCAATCATTTCTGGACGTTTTTCAATGGCAAAAATCAATGAATATTGTAAATGCACAAACAGTAATTTCTCCGCATTGCAAGGTGCAATTCTGAAATTTTTTGCTTTTTCCTGCTCCTCTTAGCATGATAAAGAAGATTCAAAGAGAGTGAGATGCCAGCTCCTTTCATTCAGTCAGTAGCTTCAAACATTTCTGGTATATGAATAACATGATGTTTTTCAATGGCAAAAATCAATGAATATTGTAAATGCACAAACAGTAATTTCTCCGCATTGCAAGGTGCAAGTCTGAAATTTTTTGCTTTTTCCTGCTCCTCTTAGCATGATAAAGAAGATTCAAGGAGAGTGAGATGCCAGCTACTTTCATTCAGTCAGTAGCTTCAATCATTTCTGGACGTTTTTCAATGGTAAAAATCAATGAATATTGTAAATGCACAAACAGTAATTTCTCCACATTGCAAGGTGCAATTCTGAAATTTTTTGCTTTTTCCCGCTCCTCTTAGCATGATAAAGAAGATTCAAAGAGAGTGAGATGCCAGCTCCTTTCATTCAGTCAGTAGCTTCAAACATTTCTGGTATATGAATAACATGATGTTTTTCAATGGCAAAAATCAATGAATATTGTAAATGCACAAACAGTAATTTCTCCGCATTGCAAGGTGCAATTCTGAAATTTTTTGCTTTTTCCTGCTCCTCTTAGCATGATAAAGAAGATTCAAAGAGAGTGAGATGCCAGCTCCTTTCATTCAGTCAGTAGCTTCAAACATTTCTGGTATATGAATAACATGATATTTTTCAATGGCAAAAATCAATGAATATTGTAAATGCACAAACAGTAATTTCTCCGCATTGCAAGGTGCAAGTCTGAAATTTTTTGCTTTTTCCTGCTCCTCTTAGCATGATAAAGAAGATTCAAAGAGAGTGAGATGCCAGCTACTTTCATTCAGTCAGTAGCTTCAATCATTTCTGGACGTTTTTCAATGGTAAAAATCAATGAATATTGTAAATGCACAAACAGTAATTTCTCCACATTGCAAGGTGCAATTCTGAAATTTTTTGCTTTTTCCTGCTCCTCTTAGCATGATAAAGAAGATTCAAAGAGAGTGAGATGCCAGCTCCTTTCATTCAGTCAGTAGCTTCAAACATTTCTGGTATATGAATAACATGATGTTTTTCAATGGCAAAAATCAATGAATATTGTAAATGCACAAACAGTAATTTCTCCGCATTGCAAGGTGCAATTCTGAAATTTTTTGCTTTTTCCTGCTCCTCTTAGCATGATAAAGAAGATTCAAAGAGAGTGAGATGCCAGCTCCTTTCATTCAGTCAGTAGCTTCAAACATTTCTGGTATATGAATAACATGATGTTTTTCAATGGCAAAAATCAATGAATATTGTAAATGCACAAACAGTAATTTCTCCGCATTGCAAGGTGCAATTCTGAAATTTTTTGCTTTTTCCTGCTCCTCTTAGCATGATAAAGAAGATTCAAAGAGAGTGAGATGCCAGCTCCTTTCATTCAGTCAGTAGCTTCAATCATTTCTGGACGTTTTTCAATGGCAAAAATCAATGAATATTGTAAATGCACAAACAGTAATTTCTCCGCATTGCAAGGTGCAATTCTGAAATTTTTTGCTTTTTCCTGCTCCTCTTAGCATGATAAACAAGATTCAAAGAGAGTGAGATGCCAACTCCTTTCATTCAGTCAGTAGCTTCAATCATTTCTGGACGTTTTTCAATGGCAAAAATCAATGAATATTGTAAATGCACAAACAGTAATTTCTCCGCATTGCAAGGTGCAATTCTGAAATTTTTTGCTTTTTCCTGCTCCTCTTAGCATGATAAAGAAGATTCAAAGAGAGTGAGATGCCAGCTACTTTCATTCAGTCAGTAGCTTCAATCATTTCTGGACGTTTTTCAATGGTAAAAATCAATGAATATTGTAAATGCACAAACAGTAATTTCTCCACATTGCAAGGTGCAATTCTGAAATTTTTTGCTTTTTCCTGCTACTCTTAGCATGATAAAGAAGATTCAAAGAGAGTGAGATGCCAGCTCCTTTCATTCAGTCAGTAGCTTCAAACATTTCTGGTATATGAATAACATGATGTTTTTCAATGGCAAAAATCAATGAATATTGTAAATGCACAAACAGTAATTTCTCCGCATTGCAAGGTGCAATTCTGAAATTTTTTGCTTTTTCCTGCTCCTCTTAGCATGATAAAGAAGACTCAAAGAGAGTGAGATGCCAGCTCCTTTAATTCAGTCAGTAGCTTAAAACATTTCTGGTATATGAATAACATGATGTTTTTCAATGGCAAAAATCAATGAATATTGTAAATGCACAAACAGTAATTTCTCCGCATTGCAAGGTGCAATTCTGAAATTTTTTGCTTTTTCCTGCTCCTCTTAGCATGATAAAGAATATTCAAAGAGAGTGAGATGCCAGCTCCTTTCATTCAGTCAGTAGCTTCAATCATTTCTGGATGTTTTTCAATGGCAAAAATCAATGAATATTGTAAATGCACAAACAGTAACTTCTCCGCATTGCAAGGTGCAAGTCTGAAATTTTTTGCTTTTTCCTGCTCCTCTTAGCATGATAAAGAAGATTCAAAGAGAGTGAGATGCCAGCTACTTTCATTCAGTCAGTAGCTTCAATCATTTCTGGACGTTTTTCAATGGTAAAAATCAATGAATATTGTAAATGCACAAACAGTAATTTCTCCACATTGCAAGGTGCAATTCTGAAATTTTTTGCTTTTTCCTGCTCCTCTTAGCATGATAAAGAAGATTCAAAGAGAGTGAGATGCCAGCTCCTTTCATTCAGTCAGTAGCTTCAAACATTTCTGGTATATGAATAACATGATGTTTTTCAATGGCAAAAATCAATGAATATTGTAAATGCACAAACAGTAATTTCTCCGCATTGCAAGGTGCAATTCTGAAATTTTTTGCTTTTTCCTGCTCCTCTTAGCATGATAAAGAAGATTCAAAGAGAGTGAGATGCCAGCTCCTTTCATTCAGTCAGTAGCTTCAATCATTTCTGGACGTTTTTCAATGGCAAAAATCAATGAATATTGTAAATGCACAAACAGTAATTTCTCCGCATTGCAAGGTGCAATTCTGAAATTTTTTGCTTTTTCCTGCTCCTCTTAGCATGATAAAGAAGATTCAAAGAGAGTGAGATGTCAGCTCCTTTCATTCAGTCAGTAGCTTCAAACATTTCTGGTATATGAATAACATGATGTTTTTCAATGGCAAAAATCAATGAATATTGTAAATGCACAAACAGTAATTTCTCCGCATTGCAAGGTGCAATTCTGAAATTTTTTGCTTTTTCCTGCTCCTCTTAGCATGATAAAGAAGATTCAAAGAGAGTGAGATGCCAGCTCCTTTCATTCAGTCAGTAGCTTCAATCATTTCTGGTATATGAATAACATGATGTTTTTCAATGGCAAAAATCAATGAATATTGTAAATGCACAAACAGTAATTTCTCCGCATTGCAAGGTGCAATTCTGAAATTTTTTGCTTTTTCCTGCTCCTCTTAGCATGATAAACAAGATTCAAAGAGAGTGAGATGCCAGCTCCTTTCATTCAGTCAGTAGCTTCAATCATTTCTGGACGTTTTTCAATGGCAAAAATCAATGAATATTGTAAATGCACAAACAGTAATTTCTCCGCATTGCAAGGTGCAATTCTGAAATTTTTTGCTTTTTCCTGCTCCTCTTAGCATGATAAACAAGATTCAAAGAGAGTGAGATGCCAGCTCCTTTCATTCAGTCAGTAGCTTCAATCATTTCTGGACGTTTTTCAATGGCAAAAATCAATGAATATTGTAAATGCACAAACAGTAATTTCTCCGCATTGCAAGGTGCAATTCTGAAATTTTTTGCTTTTTCCTGCTCCTCTTAGCATGATAAAGAAGATTCAAAGAGAGTGAGATGCCAGCTCCTTTCATTCAGTCAGTAGCTTCAAACATTTCTGGTATATGAATAACATGATGTTTTTCAATGGCAAAAATCAATGAATATTGTAAATGCACAAACAGTAATTTCTCCGCATTGCAAGGTGCAAGTCTGAAATTTTTTGCTTTTTCCTGCTCCTCTTAGCATGATAAAGAAGATTCAAGGAGAGTGAGATGCCAGCTACTTTCATTCAGTCAGTAGCTTCAATCATTTCTGGACGTTTTTCAATGGTAAAAATCAATGAATATTGTAAATGCACAAACAGTAATTTCTCCACATTGCAAGGTGCAATTCTGAAATTTTTTGCTTTTTCCTGCTCCTCTTAGCATGATAAAGAAGATTCAAAGAGAGTGAGATGCCAGCTCCTTTCATTCAGTCAGTAGCTTCAAACATTTCTGGTATATGAATAACATGATGTTTTTCAATGGCAAAAATCAATGAATATTGTAAATGCACAAACAGTAATTTCTCCGCATTGCAAGGTGCAATTCTGAAATTTTTTGCTTTTTCCTGCTCCTCTTAGCATGATAAAGAAGATTCAAAGAGAGTGAGATGCCAGCTCCTTTCATTCAGTCAGTAGCTTCAAACATTTTTGGTATATGAATAACATGATATTTTTCAATGGCAAAAATCAATGAATATTGTAAATGCACAAACAGTAATTTCTCCGCATTGCAAGGTGCAAGTCTGAAATTTTTTGCTTTTTCCTGCTCCTCTTAGCATGATAAAGAAGATTCAAAGAGAGTGAGATGCCAGCTACTTTCATTCAGTCAGTAGCTTCAATCATTTCTGGACGTTTTTCAATGGTAAAAATCAATGAATATTGTAAATGCACAAACAGTAATTTCTCCACATTGCAAGGTGCAATTCTGAAATTTTTTGCTTTTTCCTGCTCCTCTTAGCATGATAAAGAAGATTCAAAGAGAGTGAGATGCCAGCTCCTTTCATTCAGTCAGTAGCTTCAAACATTTCTGGTATATGAATAACATGATGTTTTTCAATGGCAAAAATCAATGAATATTGTAAATGCACAAACAGTAATTTCTCCGCATTGCAAGGTGCAATTCTGAAATTTTTTGCTTTTTCCTGCTCCTCTTAGCAATTATAAAGAAGATTCAAAGAGAGTGAGATGCCAGCTCCTTTCATTCAGTCAGTAGCTTCAAACATTTCTGGTATATGAATAACATGATGTTTTTCAATGGCAAAAATCAATGAATATTGTAAATGCACAAACAGTAATTTCTCCGCATTGCAAGGTGCAATTCTGAAATTTTTTGCTTTTTCCTGCTCCTCTTAGCATGATAAAGAAGATTCAAAGAGAGTGAGATGCCAGCTACTTTCATTCAGTCAGTAGCTTCAATCATTTCTGGACGTTTTTCAATGGCAAAAATCAATGAATATTGTAAATGCACAAACAGTAATTTCTCCGCATTGCAAGGTGCAATTCTGAAATTTTTTGCTTTTTCCTGCTCCTCTTAGCATGATAAAGAAGATTCAAAGAGAGTGAGATGTCAGCTCCTTTCATTCAGTCAGTAGCTTCAAACATTTCTGGTATATGAATAACATGATGTTTTTCAATGGCAAAAATCAATGAATATTGTAAATGCACAAACAGTAATTTATCCGCATTGCAAGGTACAATTCTGAAATTTTTTGCTTTTTCCTGCTCCTCTTAGCATGATAAAGAAGATTCAAAGAGAGTGAGATGCCAGCTCCTTTCATTCAGTCAGTAGCTTCAATCATTTCTGGACGTTTTTCAATGGCAAAAATCAATGAATATTGTAAATGCACAAACAGTATTTTCTCCGCATTGCAAGGTGCAATTCTGAAATTTTTTGCTTTTTCCTGCTCCTCTTAGCATGATAAAGAAGATTCAAAGAGAGGGAGATGCCAGCTCCTTTCGTTCAGTCAGTAGCTTCAATCATTTCTGGACGTTTTTCAATGGCAAAAATCATTGAATATTATAAATGCACAAACAGTAATTTCTCCGCATTGCAAGGTGCAATTCTGAAATTTTTTACTTTTTCCTGCTCCTCTTAGCATGATAAAGAAGATTCAAAGAGAGTGAGATGCCAGCTCCATTCATTCAGTCAGTAGCTTCAATCATTTCTGGTATATGAATAACATGATGTTTTTCAATGGCAAAAATCAATGAATATTGTAAATGCACAAACAGTAATTTCTCCGCATTGCAAGGTGCAATTCTGAAATTTTTTGCTTTTTCCTGCTCCTCTTAGCATGATAAAGAAGATTCAAAGAGAGTGAGATGCCAGCTTCTTTCATTCAGTCAGTAGCTTCAATCATTTCTGGACGTTTTTCAATGGCAAAAATCAATGAATATTGTAAATGCACAAACAGTAATTTCTCCGCATTGCAAGGTGCAATTCTGAAATTTTTTGCTTTTTCCTGCTCCTCTTAGCATGATAAACAAGATTCAAAGAGAGTGAGATGCCAGCTCCTTTCATTCAGTCAGTAGCTTCAATCATTTCTGGACGTTTTTCAATGGCAAAAATCAATGAATATTGTAAATGCACAAACAGTAATTTCTCCGCATTGCAAGGTGCAATTCTGAAATTTTTTGCTTTTTCCTGCTCCTCTTAGCATGATAAAGAAGATTCAAAGAGAGTGAGATGCCAGCTCCTTTCATTCAGTCAGTAGCTTCAAACATTTCTGGTATATGAATAACATGATGTTTTTCAATGGCAAAAATCAATGAATATTGTAAATGCACAAACAGTAATTTCTCCGCATTGCAAGGTGCAAGTCTGAAATTTTTTGCTTTTTCCTGCTCCTCTTAGCATGATAAAGAAGATTCAAAGAGAGTGAGATGCCAGCTACTTTCATTCAGTCAGTAGCTTCAATCATTTCTGGACATTTTTCAATGGTAAAAATCAATGAATATTGTAAATGCACAAACAGTAATTTCTCCACATTGCAAGGTGCAATTCTGAAATTTTTTGCTTTTTCCTGCTCCTCTTAGCATGATAAAGAAGATTCAAAGAGAGTGAGATGCCAGCTCCTTTCATTCAGTCAGTAGCTTCAAACTTTTCTGGTATATGAATAACATGATGTTTTTCAATGGCAAAAATCAATGAATATTGTAAATGCACAAACAGTAATTTCTCCGCATTGCAAGGTGCAATTCTGAAATTTTTTGCTTTTTCCTGCTCCTCTTAGCATGATAAAGAAGATTCAAAGAGAGTGAGATGCCAGCTCCTTTCATTCAGTCAGTAGCTTCAATCATTTCTGGATGTTTTTCAATGGCAAAAATCAATGAATATTGTAAATGCACAAACTGTAATTTCTCCGCATTGCAAGGTGCAATTCTGAAATTTTTTGCTTTTTCCTGCTCCTCTTAGCATGATAAAGAAGATTCAAAGAGAGTGAGATGCCAGCTCCTTTCATTCAGTCAGTAGCTTCAATCATTTCTGGACGTTTTTCAATGGCAAAAATCAATGAATATTGTAAATGCACAAACAGTACATTCTCCGCATTGCAAGGTGCAATTCTGAAATTTTTTGCTTTTTCCCGCTCCTCTTAGCATGATAAAGAAGATTCAAAGAGAGTGAGGTGCCAGCTCCATTCATTCAGTCAGTAGCTTCAAACATTTCTGGTATATGAATAACATGTTTTTCAATGGCAAAAATCAATGAATATTGTAAATGCACAAACAGTAATTTCTCCGCATTGCAAGGTGCAAGTCTGAAATTTTTTGCTTTTTCCTGCTCCTCTTAGCATGATAAAGAAGATTCAAAGAGAGTGAGATGCCAGCTCCATTCAGTCAGTAGCTTCAATCATTTCTGGACGTTTTTCAATGGCAAAAATCAATGAATATTGTAAATGCACAAACAGTAATTTCTCCGCATTGCAAGGTGCAATTCTGAAATTTTTTGCTTTTTCCTGCTCCTCTTAGCATGATAAAGAAGATTCAAAGAGAGTGAGATGCCAGCTCCTTTCATTCAGTCAGTAGCTTCAAACATTTCTGGTATATGAATAACAGGTTGTTTTTCAATGGCAAAAATCAATGAATATTGTAAATGCACAAACAGTAATTTCTCCGCATTGCAAGGTGCAAGTCTGAAATTTTTTGCTTTTTCCTGCTCCTCTTAGCATGATAAAGAAGATTCAAAGAGAGTGAGATGCCAGCTACTTTCATTCAGTCAGTAGCTTCAATCATTTCTGGACGTTTTTCAATGGTAAAAATCAATGAATATTGTAAATGCACAAACAGTAATTTCTCCAAATTGCAAGGTGCAATTCTGAAATTTTTTGCTTTTTCCTGCTCCTCTTAGCATGATAAAGAAGATTCAAAGAGAGTGAGATGCCAGCTCCTTTCATTCAGTCAGTAGCTTCAAACATTTCTGGTATATGAATAACATGATGTTTTTCAATGGCAAAAATCAATGAATATTGTAAATGCACAAACAGTAATTTCTCCGCATTGCAAGGTGCAATTCTGAAATTTTTTGCTTTTTCCTGCTCCTCTTAGCATGATAAAGAAGATTCAAAGAGAGTGAGATGCCAGCTCCTTTCATTCAGTCAGTAGCTTCAAACATTTCTGGTATATGAATAACATGATGTTTTTCAATGGCAAAAATCAATGAATATTGTAAATGCACAATCAGTAATTTCTCCGCATTGCAAGCTGCAATTCTGAAATTTTTTGCTTTTTCCTGCTCCTCTTAGCATGATAAAGAAGATTCAAAGAGAGTGAGATGCCAGCTCCTTTCATTCAGTCAGTAGCTTCAATCATTTCTGGACGTTTTTCAATGGCAAAAATCTATGAATATTGTAAATGCACAAACAGTAATTTCTCCGCATTGCAAGGTGCAATTCTGAAATTTTTTGCTTTTTCCTGCTCCTCTTAGCATGATAAAGAAGATTCAAAGAGAGTGAGATGCCAGCTCCTTTCATTCAGTCAGTAGCTTCAAACATTTCTGGTATATGAATAACATGATGTTTTTCAATGGCAAAAATCAATGAATATTGTAAATGCACAAACAGTAATTTCTCCGCATTGCAAGGTGCAATTCTGAAATTTTTTGCTTTTTCCTGCTCCTCTTAGCATGATAAAGAAGATTCAAAGAGAGTGAGATGCCAGCTCCTTTCATTCAGTCAGTAGCTTCAATCATTTCTGGACGTTTTTCAATGGCAAAAATCAATGAATATTGTAAATGCACAAACAGTAATTTCTCCGCATTGCAAGGTGCAATTCTGAAATTTTTTGCTTTTTCCTGCTCCTCTTAGCATGATAAAGAAGATTCAAAGAGAGTGAGATGCCAGCTCCTTTCGTTCAGTCAGTAGCTTCAATCATTTCTGGACGTTTTTCAATGGCAAAAATCATTGAATATTATAAATGCACAAACAGTAATTTCTCCGCATTGCAAGGTGCAATTCTGAAATTTTTTACTTTTTCCTGCTCCTCTTAGCATGATAAAGAAGATTCAAAGAGAGTGAGATGCCAGCTCCTTTCATTCAGTCAGTAGCTTCAATCATTTCTGGTATATGAATAACATGATGTTTTTCAATGGCAAAAATCAATGAATATTGTAAATGCACAAACAGTAATTTCTCCGCATTGCAAGGTGCAATTCTGAAATTTTTTGCTTTTTCCTGCTCCTCTTAGCATGATAAAGAAGATTCAAAGAGAGTGAGATGCCAGCTCCTTTCATTCAGTCAGTAGCTTCAATCATTTCTGGACGTTTTTCAATGGCAAAAATCAATGAATATTGCAAATGCACAAACAGTAATTTCTCCGCATTGCAAGGTGCAATTCTGAAATTTTTTGCTTTTTCCTGCTCCTCTTAGCATGATAAACAAGATTCAAAGCGAGTGAGATGCCAGCTCCTTTCATTCAGTCAGTAGCTTCAATCATTTCTGGACGTTTTTCAATGGCAAAAATCAATGAATATTGTAAATGCACAAACAGTAATTTCTCCGCATTGCAAGGTGCAATTCTAAAATTTTTTGCTTTTACCTGCTCCTCTTAGCATGATAAAGAAGATTCAAAGAGAGTGAGATGCCAGCTCCTTTCATTCAGTCAGTAGCTTCAATCATTTCTGGACGTTTTTCAATGGCAAAAATCAATGAATATTGTAAATGCACAAACAGTAATTTCTCCGCATTGCAAGGTGCAATTCTGAAATTTTTTGCTTTTTCCTGCTCCTCTTAGCATGATAAAGAAGATTCAAAGAGAGTGAGATGCCAGCTCCTTTCATTCAGTCAGTAGCTTCAAACATTTCTGGTATATGAATAACATGATGTTTTTCAATGGCAAAAATCAATGAATATTGTAAATGCACAAACAGTAATTTCTCCGCATTGCAAGGTGCAATTCTGAAATTTTTTGCTTTTTCCTGCTCCTCTTAGCATGATAAAGAAGATTCAAAGAGAGTGAGATGCCAGCTCCTTTCGTTCAGTCAGTAGCTTCAATCATTTCTGGACATTTTTCAATGGCAAAAATCATTGAATATTATAAATGCACAAACAGTAATTTCTCCGCATTGCAAGGTGCAATTCTGAAATTTTTTACTTTTTCCTGCTCCTCTTAGCGGGAGCAGGAAAAAGCAAAAAATTTCAGAATTGCACCTTGCAATGCGGAGAAATTACTGTTTGTGCATTTACAATATTCATTGATTTTTGCCATTGAAAAACATCATGTTATTCATTTACCAGAAATGTTTGAAGCTACTGACTGAATGAAAGGAGCTGGCATCTCACTCTCTTTGAATCTTCTTTATCATGCTAAGAGGAGCAGGAAAAAGCAAAAAATTTCAGACTTGCACCTTGCAATGCGTAGAAATTACTGTTTGTGCATTTACAATATTCATTGATTTTTGCCATTGAAAAACATCATGTTATTCATATACCAGAAATGTTTGAAGCTACTGACTGAATGAAAGGAGCTGGCATCTCACTCTCTTTGAATCTTCTTTATCATGCTAAGAGGAGCAGGAAAAAGCAAAAAATTTCAGAATTGCACCTTGCAATGCGGAGAAATTACTGTTTGTGCATTTACAATATTCATTGATTTTTGCCATTGAAAAACGTCCAGAAATGATTGAAGCTACTGACTGAATGAAAGGAGCTGGCATCTCACTCTCTTTGAATCTTGTTTATCATGCTAAGAGGAGCAGGAAAAAGCAAACAATTTCAGAATTGCACCTTGCAATGCGGAGAAATTACTGTTTGTGCATTTACAATATTCATTGATTTTTGCCATTGAAAAACGTCCAGAAATGATTGAAGCTACTGACTGAATGAAAGGAGCTGGCATCTCACTCTCTTTGAATCTTCTTTATCATGCAAAGAGGAGCAGGAAAAAGCAAAAAATTTCAGAATTGCACCTTGCAATGCGGAGAAATTACTGTTTGTGCATTTACAATATTCATTGATTTTTGCCATTGAAAAACATCATGTTATTCATATACCAGAAATGATTGAAGCTACTGACTGAATGAAAGGAGCTGGCATCTCACTCTCTTTGAATCTTCTTTATCATGCTAAGAGGAGCAGGAAAAAGCAAAAAAATTCAGAATTGCACCTTGCAATGCGGAGAAATTACTGTTTGTGCATTTACAATATTCATTGATTTTTGCCATTGAAAAACGTCCAGAAATGATTGAAGCTACTGACTGAATGAAAGGAGCTGGCATCTCACTCTCTTTGAATCTTCTTTATCATGCTAAGAGGAGCAGGAAAAAGCAAAAAATTTCAGAATTGCACCTTGCAATGCGGAGAAATTACTGTTTGTGAATTTACAATATTCATTGATTTTTGCCATTGAAAAACATCATGTTATTCATTTACCAGAAATGTTTGAAGCTACTGACTGAATGAAAGGAGCTGGCATCTCACTCTCTTTGAATCTTCTTTATCATGCTAAGAGGAGCAGGAAAAAGCAAAAAATTTCAGACTTGCACCTTGCAATGCGTAGAAATTACTGTTTGTGCATTTACAATATTCATTGATTTTTGCCATTGAAAAACATCATGTTATTCATATACCAGAAATGTTTGAAGCTACTGACTGAATGAAAGGAGCTGGCATCTCACTCTCTTTGAATCTTCTTTATCATGCTAAGAGGAGCAGGAAAAAGCAAAAAATTTCAGAATTGCACCTTGCAATGCGGAGAAATTACTGTTTGTGCATTTACAATATTCATTGATTTTTGCCATTGAAAAACGTCCAGAAATGATTGAAGCTACTGACTGAATGAAAGGAGCTGGCATCTCACTCTCTTTGAATCTTGTTTATCATGCTAAGAGGAGCAGGAAAAAGCAAACAATTTCAGAATTGCACCTTGCAATGCGGAGAAATTACTGTTTGTGCATTTACAATATTCATTGATTTTTGCCATTGAAAAACGTCCAGAAATGATTGAAGCTACTGACTGAATGAAAGGAGCTGGCATCTCACTCTCTTTGAATCTTCTTTATCATGCAAAGAGGAGCAGGAAAAAGCAAAAAATTTCAGAATTGCACCTTGCAATGCGGAGAAATTACTGTTTGTGCATTTACAATATTCATTGATTTTTGCCATTGAAAAACATCATGTTATTCATATACCAGAAATGATTGAAGCTACTGACTGAATGAAAGGAGCTGGCATCTCACTCTCTTTGAATCTTCTTTATCATGCTAAGAGGAGCAGGAAAAAGCAAAAAAATTCAGAATTGCACCTTGCAATGCGGAGAAATTACTGTTTGTGCATTTACAATATTCATTGATTTTTGCCATTGAAAAACGTCCAGAAATGATTGAAGCTACTGACTGAATGAAAGGAGCTGGCATCTCACTCTCTTTGAATCTTCTTTATCATGCTAAGAGGAGCAGGAAAAAGCAAAAAATTTCAGAATTGCACCTTGCAATGCGGATAAATTACTGTTTGTGCATTTACAATATTCATTGATTTTTGCCATTGAAAAACATCATGTTATTCATATACAAGAAATGTTTGAAGCTACTGACTGAATGAAAGGAGCTGACATCTCACTCTCTTTGAATCTTCTTTATCATGCTAAGAGGAGCAGGAAAAAGCAAAAAATTTCAGAATTGCACCTTGCAATGCGGAGAAATTACTGTTTGTGCATTTACAATATTCATTGATTTTTGCCATTGAAAAACGTCCAGAAATGATTGAAGCTACTGACTGAATGAAAGGAGCTGGCATCTCACTCTCTTTGAATCTTCTTTATCATGCTAAGAGGAGCAGGAAAAAGCAAAAAATTTCAGAATTGCACCTTGCAATGCGGAGAAATTACTGTTTGTGCATTTACAATATTCATTGATTTTTGCCATTGAAAAACATCATGTTATTCATATACCAGAAATGTTTGAAGCTACTGACTGAATGAAAGGAGCTGGCATCTCACTCTCTTTGAATCTTCTTTATGATGCTAAGAGGAGCAGGAACAAGCAAAAAATTTCAGAATTGCACCTTGCAATGCGGAGAAATTACTGTTTGTGCATTTACAATATTCATTGATTTTTGCCATTGAAAAACATCATGTTATTCATATACCAGAAATGTTTGAAGCTACTGACTGAATGAAAGGAGCTGGCATCTCACTCTCTTTGAATCTTCTTTATCATGCTAAGAGGAGCAGGAAAAAGCAAAAAATTTCAGAATTGCACCTTGCAATGTGGAGAAATTACTGTTTGTGCATTTACAATATTCATTGATTTTTACCATTGAAAAACGTCCAGAAATGATTGAAGCTACTGACTGAATGAAAGTAGCTGGCATCTCACTCTCTTTGAATCTTCTTTATCATGCTAAGAGGAGCAGGAAAAAGCAAAAAATTTCAGACTTGCACCTTGCAATGCGGAGAAGTTACTGTTTGTGCATTTACAATATTCATTGATTTTTGCCATTGAAAAACATCATGTTATTCATATACCAGAAATGTTTGAAGCTACTGACTGAATGAAAGGAGCTGGCATCTCACTCTCTTTGAATCTTCTTTATCATGCTAAGAGGAGCAGGAAAAAGCAAAAAATTTCAGAATTGCACCTTGCAATGCGGAGAAATTACTGTTTGTGCATTTACAATATTCATTGATTTTTGCCATTGAAAAACGTCCAGAAATGATTGAAGCTACTGACTGAATGAAAGGAGCTGGCATCTCACTCTCTTTGAATCTTCTTTATCATGCTAAGAGGAGCAGGAAAAAGCAAAAAATTTCAGAATTGCACCTTGCAATGCGGAGAAATTACTGTTTGTGCATTTACAATATTCATTGATTTTTGCCATTGAAAAACGTCCAGAAATGATTGAAGCTACTGACTGAATGAAAGGAGCTGGCATCTCACTCTCTTTGAATCTTCTTTATCATGCTAAGAGGAGCAGGAAAAAGCAAAAAATTTCAGAATTGCACCTTGCAATGCGGAGAAATTACTGTTTGTGCATTTACAATATTCATTGATTTTTGCCATTGAAAAACATGTTATTCATATACCAGAAATGTTTGAAGCTACTGACTGAATGAAAGGAGCTGGCACCTCACTCTCTTTGAATCTTCTTTATCATGCTAAGAGGAGAGGGAAAAAGCAAAAAATTTCAGAATTGCACCTTGCAATGCGGAGAAATTACTGTTTGTGCATTTACAATATTCATTGATTTTTGCCATTGAAAAACGTCCAGAAATGATTGAAGGTACTGACTGAATGAAAGGAGCTGGCATCTCACTCTCTTTGAATCTTCTTTATCATGCTAAGAGGAGCAGGAAAAAGCAAAAAATTTCAGAATTGCACCTTGCAATGCGGAGAAATTACTGTTTGTGCATTTACAATATTCATTGATTTTTGCCATTGAAAAACGTCCAGAAATGATTGAAGCTACTGACTGAATGAAAGGAGCTGGCATCTCACTCTCTTTGAATCTTCTTTATCATGCTAAAAGGAGCAGGAAAAAGCAAAAAATTTCAGAATTGCACCTTGCAATGCGGAGAAATTACAGTTTGTGCATTTACAATATTCATTGATTTTTGCCATTGAAAAACATCCAGAAATGATTGAAGCTACTGACTGAATGAAAGGAGCTGGCATCTCACTCTCTTTGAATCTTCTTTATCATGCTAAGAGGAGCAGGAAAAAGCAAAAAATTTCAGAATTGCACCTTGCAATGCGGAGAAATTACTGTTTGTGCATTTACAATATTCATTGATTTTTGCCATTGAAAAACATCATGTTATTCATATACCAGAAATGTTTGAAGCTACTGACTGAATGAAAGGAGCTGGCATCTCAATCTCTTTGAATCTTCTTTATCATGCTAAGAGGAGCAGGAAAAAGCAAAAAATTTCAGAATTGCACCTTGCAATGTGGAGAAATTACTGTTTGTGCATTTACAATATTCATTGATTTTTACCATTGAAAAACGTCCAGAAATGATTGAAGCTACTGACTGAATGAAAGTAGCTGGCATCTCACTCTCTTTGAATCTTCTTTATCATGCTAAGAGGAGCAGGAAAAAGCAAAAAATTTCAGACTTGCACCTTGCAATGCGGAGAAATTACTGTTTGTGCATTTACAATATTCATTGATTTTTGCCATTGAAAAACATCATGTTATTCATATACCAGAAATGTTTGAAGCTACTGACTGAATGAAAGGAGCTGGCATCTCACTCTCTTTGAATCTTCTTTATCATGCTAAGAGGAGCAGGAAAAAGCAAAAAATTTCAGACTTGCACCTTGCAATGCGGAGAAATTACTGTTTGTGCATTTACAATATTCATTGATTTTTGCCATTGAAAAACATCATGTTATTCATATACCAGAAATGTTTGAAGCTACTGACTGAATGAAAGGAGCTGGCATCTCACTCTCTTTGAATCTTCTTTATGATGCTAAGAGGAGCAGGAAAAAGCAAAAAATTTCAGAATTGCACCTTGCAATGCGGAGAAATTACTGTTTGTGCATTTACAATATTCATTGATTTTTGCCATTGAAAAACATCATGTTATTCATATACCAGAAATGTTTGAAGCTACTGACTGAATGAAAGGAGCTGGCATCTCACTCTCTTTGAATCTTCTTTATCATGCTAAGAGGAGCAGGAAAAAGCAAAAAATTTCAGAATTGCACCTTGCAATGTGGAGAAATTACTGTTTGTGCATTTACAATATTCATTGATTTTTACCATTGAAAAACGTCCAGAAATGATTGAAGCTACTGACTGAATGAAAGTAGCTGGCATCTCACTCTCTTTGAATCTTCTTTATCATGCTAAGAGGAGCAGGAAAAAGCAAAAAATTTCAGACTTGCACCTTGCAATGCGGAGAAGTTACTGTTTGTGCATTTACAATATTCATTGATTTTTGCCATTGAAAAACATCATGTTATTCATATACCAGAAATGTTTGAAGCTACTGACTGAATGAAAGGAGCTGGCATCTCACTCTCTTTGAATCTTCTTTATCATGCTAAGAGGAGCAGGAAAAAGCAAAAAATTTCAGAATTGCACCTTGCAATGCGGAGAAATTACTGTTTGTGCATTTACAATATTCATTGATTTTTGCCATTGAAAAACGTCCAGAAATGATTGAAGCTACTGACTGAATGAAAGGAGCTGGCATCTCACTCTCTTTGAATCTTCTTTATCATGCTAAGAGGAGCAGGAAAAAGCAAAAAATTTCAGAATTGCACCTTGCAATGCGGAGAAATTACTGTTTGTGCATTTACAATATTCATTGATTTTTGCCATTGAAAAACGTCCAGAAATGATTGAAGCTACTGACTGAATGAAAGGAGCTGGCATCTCACTCTCTTTGAATCTTCTTTATCATGCTAAGAGGAGCAGGAAAAAGCAAAAAATTTCAGAATTGCACCTTGCAATGCGGAGAAATTACTGTTTGTGCATTTACAATATTCATTGATTTTTGCCATTGAAAAACATGTTATTCATATACCAGAAATGTTTGAAGCTACTGACTGAATGAAAGGAGCTGGCACCTCACTCTCTTTGAATCTTCTTTATCATGCTAAGAGGAGAGGGAAAAAGCAAAAAATTTCAGAATTGCACCTTGCAATGCGGAGAAATTACTGTTTGTGCATTTACAATATTCATTGATTTTTGCCATTGAAAAACGTCCAGAAATGATTGAAGGTACTGACTGAATGAAAGGAGCTGGCATCTCACTCTCTTTGAATCTTCTTTATCATGCTAAGAGGAGCAGGAAAAAGCAAAAAATTTCAGAATTGCACCTTGCAATGTGGAGAAATTACTGTTTGTGCATTTACAATATTCATTGATTTTTGCCATTGAAAAACGTCCAGAAATGATTGAAGCTACTGACTGAATGAAAGGAGCTGGCATCTCACTCTCTTTGAATCTTCTTTATCATGCTAAGAGGAGCAGGAAAAAGCAAAAAATTTCAGAATTGCACCTTGCAATGCGGAGAAATTACAGTTTGTGCATTTACAATATTCATTGATTTTTGCCATTGAAAAACATCCAGAAATGTTTGAAGCTACTGACTGAATGAAAGGAGCTGGCACCTCACTCTCTTTGAATCTTCTTTATCATGCTAAGAGGAGAGGGAAAAAGCAAAAAATTTCAGAATTGCACCTTGCAATGCGGAGAAATTACTGTTTGTGCATTTACAATATTCATTGATTTTTGCCATTGAAAAACGTCCAGAAATGATTGAAGGTACTGACTGAATGAAAGGAGCTGGCATCTCACTCTCTTTGAATCTTCTTTATCATGCTAAGAGGAGCAGGAAAAAGCAAAAAATTTCAGAATTGCACCTTGCAATGTGGAGAAATTACTGTTTGTGCATTTACAATATTCATTGATTTTTGCCATTGAAAAACGTCCAGAAATGATTGAAGCTACTGACTGAATGAAAGGAGCTGGCATCTCACTCTCTTTGAATCTTCTTTATCATGCTAAGAGGAGCAGGAAAAAGCAAAAAATTTCAGAATTGCACCTTGCAATGCGGAGAAATTACTGTTTGTGCATTTACAATATTCATTGATTTTTGCCATTGAAAAACATCATGTTATTCATATACCAGAAATGTTTGAAGCTACTGACTGAATGAAAGGAGCTGGCATCTCAATCTCTTTGAATCTTCTTTATCATGCTAAGAGGAGCAGGAAAAAGCAAAAAATTTCAGAATTGCACCTTGCAATGTGGAGAAATTACTGTTTGTGCATTTACAATATTCATTGATTTTTACCATTGAAAAACGTCCAGAAATGATTGAAGCTACTGACTGAATGAAAGTAGCTGGCATCTCACTCTCTTTGAATCTTCTTTATCATGCTAAGAGGAGCAGGAAAAAGCAAAAAATTTCAGACTTGCACCTTGCAATGCGGAGAAATTACTGTTTGTGCATTTACAATATTCATTGATTTTTGCCATTGAAAAACATCATGTTATTCATATACCAGAAATGTTTGAAGCTACTGACTGAATGAAAGGAGCTGGCATCTCACTCTCTTTGAATCTTCTTTATCATGCTAAGAGGAGCAGGAAAAAGCAAAAAATTTCAGACTTGCACCTTGCAATGCGGAGAAATTACTGTTTGTGCATTTACAATATTCATTGGTTTTTGCCATTGAAAAACATCATGTTATTCATATACCAGAAATGTTTGAAGCTACTGACTGAATGAAAGGAGCTGGCATCTCACTCTCTTTGAATCTTCTTTATCATGCTAAGAGGAGCAGGAAAAAGCAAAAAATTTCAGAATTGCACCTTGCAATGCGGAGAAATTACTGTTTGTGCATTTACAATATTCATTGATTTTTGCCATTGAAAAACGTCCAGAAATGATTGAAGGTACTGACTGAATGAAAGGAGCTGGCATCTCACTCTCTTTGAATCTTCTTTATCATGCTAAGAGGAGCAGGAAAAAGCAAAAAATTTCAGAATTGCACCTTGCAATGCGGAGAAATTACTGTTTGTGCATTTACAATATTCATTGATTTTTGCCATTGAAAAACGTCCAGAAATGATTGAAGCTACTGACTGAATGAAAGGAGCTGGCATCTCACTCTCTTTGAATCTTCTTTATCATGCTAAGAGGAGCAGGAAAAAGCAAAAAATTTCAGAATTGCACCTTGCAATGCGGAGAAATTACAGTTTGTGCATTTACAATATTCATTGATTTTTGCCATTGAAAAACGTCCAGAAATGATTGAAGCTACTGACTGAATGAAAGGAGCTGGCATCTCACTCTCTTTGAATCTTCTTTATCATGCTAAGAGGAGCAGGAGAAAGCAAAAAATTTCAGAATTGCACCTTGCAATGCGGAGAAATTACTGTTTGTGCATTTACAATATTCATTGATTTTTGCCATTGAAAAACATCATGTTATTCATATACCAGAAATGTTTGAAGCTACTGACTGAATGAAAGGAGCTGGCATCTCACTCTCTTTGAATCTTCTTTATCATGCTAAGAGGAGCAGGAAAAAGCAAAAAATTTCAGAATTGCACCTTGCAATGTGGAGAAATTACTGTTTGTGCAATTACAATATTCATTGATTTTTACCATTGAAAAACGTCCAGAAATGATTGAAGCTACTGACTGAATGAAAGTAGCTGGCATCTCACTCTCTTTGAATCTTCTTTATCATGCTAAGAGGAGCAGGAAAAAGCAAAAAATTTCAGACTTGCACCTTGCAATGCGGAGAAGTTACTGTTTGTGCATTTACAATATTCATTGATTTTTGCCATTGAAAAACATCATGTTATTCATATACCAGAAATGTTTGAAGCTACTGACTGAATGAAAGGAGCTGGCATCTCACTCTCTTTGAATCTTCTTTATCATGCTAAGAGGAGCAGGAAAAAGCAAAAAATTTCAGAATTGCACCTTGCAATGCGGAGAAATTACTGTTTGTGCATTTACAATATTCATTGATTTTTGCCATTGAAAAACGTCCAGAAATGATTGAAGCTACTGACTGAATGAAAGGAGCTGGCATCTCACTCTCTTTGAATCTTCTTTATCATGCTAAGAGGAGCAGGAAAAAGCAAAAAATTTCAGAATTGCACCTTGCAATGCGGAGAAATTACTGTTTGTGCATTTACAATATTCATTGATTTTTGCCATTGAAAAACATGTTATTCATATACCAGAAATGTTTGAAGCTACTGACTGAATGAAAGGAGCTGGCACCTCACTCTCTTTGAATCTTCTTTATCATGCTAAGAGGAGAGGGAAAAAGCAAAAAATTTCAGAATTGCACCTTGCAATGCGGAGAAATTACTGTTTGTGCATTTACAATATTCATTGATTTTTGCCATTGAAAAACGTCCAGAAATGATTGAAGGTACTGACTGAATGAAAGGAGCTGGCATCTCACTCTCTTTGAATCTTCTTTATCATGCTAAGAGGAGCAGGAAAAAGCAAAAAATTTCAGAATTGCACCTTGCAATGCGGAGAAATTACTGTTTGTGCATTTACAATATTCATTGATTTTTGCCATTGAAAAACGTCCAGAAATGATTGAAGCTACTGACTGAATGAAAGGAGCTGGCATCTCACTCTCTTTGAATCTTCTTTATCATGCTAAGAGGAGCAGGAAAAAGCAAAAAATTTCAGAATTGCACCTTGCAATGCGGAGAAATTACAGTTTGTGCATTTACAATATTCATTGATTTTTGCCATTGAAAAACATCCAGAAATGATTGAAGCTACTGACTGAATGAAAGGAGCTGGCATCTCACTCTCTTTGAATCTTCTTTATCATGCTAAGAGGAGCAGGAAAAAGCAAAAAATTTCAGAATTGCACCTTGCAATGCGGAGAAATTACTGTTTGTGCATTTACAATATTCATTGATTTTTGCCATTGAAAAACATCATGTTATTCATATACCAGAAATGTTTGAAGCTACTGACTGAATGAAAGGAGCTGGCATCTCAATCTCTTTGAATCTTCTTTATCATGCTAAGAGGAGCAGGAAAAAGCAAAAAATTTCAGAATTGCACCTTGCAATGTGGAGAAATTACTGTTTGTGCATTTACAATATTCATTGATTTTTACCATTGAAAAACGTCCAGAAATGATTGAAGCTACTGACTGAATGAAAGTAGCTGGCATCTCACTCTCTTTGAATCTTCTTTATCATGCAAAGAGGAGCAGGAAAAAGCAAAAAATTTCAGACTTGCACCTTGCAATGCGGAGAAATTACTGTTTGTGCATTTACAATATTCATTGATTTTTGCCATTGAAAAACATCATGTTATTCATATACCAGAAATGTTTGAAGCTACTGACTGAATGAAAGGAGCTGGCATCTCACTCTCTTTGAATCTTCTTTATCATGCTAAGAGGAGCAGGAAAAAGCAAAAAATTTCAGACTTGCACCTTGCAATGCGGAGAAATTACTGTTTGTGCATTTACAATATTCATTGATTTTTGCCATTGAAAAACATCATGTTATTCATATACCAGAAATGTTTGAAGCTACTGACTGAATGAAAGGAGCTGGCATCTCACTCTCTTTGAATCTTCTTTATCATGCTAAGAGGAGCAGGAAAAAGCAAAAAATTTCAGAATTGCACCTTGCAATGCGGAGAAATTACTGTTTGTGCATTTACAATATTCATTGATTTTTGCCATTGAAAAACGTCCAGAAATGATTGAAGGTACTGACTGAATGAAAGGAGCTGGCATCTCACTCTCTTTGAATCTTCTTTATCATGCTAAGAGGAGCAGGAAAAAGCAAAAAATTTCAGAATTGCACCTTGCAATGCGGAGAAATTACTGTTTGTGCATTTACAATATTCATTGATTTTTGCCATTGAAAAACGTCCAGAAATGATTGAAGCTACTGACTGAATGAAAGGAGCTGGCATCTCACTCTCTTTGAATCTTCTTTATCATGCTAAGAGGAGCAGGAAAAAGCAAAAAATTTCAGAATTGCACCTTGCAATGCGGAGAAATTACAGTTTGTGCATTTACAATATTCATTGATTTTTGCCATTGAAAAACGTCCAGAAATGATTGAAGCTACTGACTGAATGAAAGGAGCTGGCATCTCACTCTCTTTGAATCTTCTTTATCATGCTAAGAGGAGCAGGAAAAAGCAAAAAATTTCAGAATTGCACCTTGCAATGCGGAGAAATTACTGTTTGTGCATTTACAATATTCGTTGATTTTTGCCATTGAAAAACGTCCAGAAATGATTGAAGCTACTGACTGAATGAAAGGAGCTGGCATCTCACTCTCTTTGAATCTTCTTTATCATGCTAAGTGGAGCAGGAAAAAGCAAAAAATTTCAGAATTGCACCTTGCAATGCGGAGAAATTACTGTTTGTGCATTTACAATATTCATTGATTTTTGCCATTGAAAAACATCATGTTATTCATATACCAGAAATGTTTGAAGCTACTGACTGAATGAAAGGAGCTGGCATCTCACTCTCTTTGAATCTTCTTTATCATGCTAAGAGGAGCAGGAAAAAGCAAAAAATTTCAGAATTGCACCTTGCAATGCGGAGAAATTACTGTTTGTGCATTTACAATATTCATTGATTTTTGCCATTGAAAAACATCATGTTATTCATATACCAGAAATGTTTGAAGCTACTGACTGAATGAAAGGAGCTGGCATCTCACTCTCTTTGAATCTTCTTTATCATGCTAAGAGGAGCAGGAAAAAGCAAAAAATTTCAGAATTGCACCTTGCAATGTGGAGAAATTACTGTTTGTGCATTTACAATATTCATTGATTTTTACCATTGAAAAACGTCCAGAAATGATTGAAGCTACTGACTGAATGAAAGGAGCTGGCATCTCACTCTCTTTGAATCTTCTTTATCATGCTAAGAGGAGCAGGAAAAAGCAAAAAATTTCAGAATTGCACCTTGCAATGCGGAGAAATTACTGTTTGTGCATTTACAATATTCATTGATTTTTGCCATTGAAAAACATCATGTTATTCATATACCAGAAATGTTTGAAGCTACTGACTGAATGAAAGGAGCTGGCATCTCACTCTCTTTGAATCTTCTTTATCATGCTAAGAGGAGCAGGAAAAAGCAAAAAATTTCAGAATTGCACCTTGCAATGCGGAGAAATTACTGTTTGTGCATTTACAATATTCATTGATTTTTGCCATTGAAAAACATCATGTTATTCATATACCAGAAATGTTTGAAGCTACTGACTGAATGAAAGGAGCTGGCATCTCACTCTCTTTGAATCTTCTTTATCATGCTAAGAGGAGCAGGAAAAAGCAAAAAATTTCAGAATTGCACCTTGCAATGTGGAGAAATTACTGTTTGTGCATTTACAATATTCATTGATTTTTACCATTGAAAAACGTCCAGAAATGATTGAAGCTACTGACTGAATGAAAGTAGCTGGCATCTCACTCTCTTTGAATCTTCTTTATCATGCTAAGAGGAGCAGGAAAAAGCAAAAAAATTCAGAATTGCACCTTGCAATGCGGAGAAATTACTGTTTGTGCATTTACAATATTCATTGATTTTTGCCATTGAAAAACGTCCAGAAATGATTGAAGCTACTGACTGAATGAAAGGAGCTGGCATCTCACTCTCTTTGAATCTTCTTTATCATGCTAAGAGGAGCAGGAAAAAGCAAAAAATTTCAGAATTGCACCTTGCAATGCGGAGAAATTACAGTTTGTGCATTTACAATATTCATTGATTTTTGCCATTGAAAAACATCCAGAAATGATTGAAGCTACTGACTGAATGAAAGGAGCTGGCATCTCACTCTCTTTGAATCTTCTTTATCATGCTAAGAGGAGAAGGAAAAAGCAAAAAATTTCAGAATTGCACCTTGCAATGCGGAGAAATTACTGTTTGTGCATTTACAATATTCATTGATTTTTGCCATTGAAAAACATCATGTTATTCATATACCAGAAATGTTTGAAGCTACTGACTGAATGAAAGGAGCTGGCATCTCAATCTCTTTGAATCTTCTTTATCATGCTAAGAGGAGCAGGAAAAAGCAAAAAATTTCAGAATTGCACCTTGCAATGTGGAGAAATTACTGTTTGTGCATTTACAATATTCATTGATTTTTACCATTGAAAAACGTCCAGAAATGATTGAAGCTACTGACTGAATGAAAGTAGCTGGCATCTCACTCTCTTTGAATCTTCTTTATCATGCTAAGAGGAGCAGGAAAAAGCAAAAAATTTCAGACTTGCACCTTGCAATGCGGAGAAATTACTGTTTGTGCATTTACAATATTCATTGATTTTTGCCATTGAAAAACATCATGTTATTCATATACCAGAAATGTTTGAAGCTACTGACTGAATGAAAGGAGCTGGCATCTCACTCTCTTTGATTCTTCTTTATCATGCTAAGAGGAGCAGGAAAAAGCAAAAAATTTCAGAATTGCACCTTGCAATGCGGAGAAATTACTGTTTGTGCATTTACAATATTCATTGATTTTTGCCATTGAAAAACATCATGTTATTCATATACCAGAAATGTTTGAAGCTACTGACTGAATGAAAGGAGCTGGCATCTCACTCTCTTTGAATCTTCTTTATCATGCTAAGAGGAGCAGGAAAAAGCAAAAAATTTCAGAATTGCACCTTGCAATGCGGAGAAATTACTGTTTGTGCATTTACAATATTCATTGATTTTTGCCATTGAAAAACGTCCAGAAATGATTGAAGCTACTGACTGAATGAAAGGAGCTGGCATCTCACTCTCTTTGAATCTTCTTTATCATGCTAAGAGGAGCAGGAAAAAGCAAAAAATTTCAGAATTGCACCTTGCAATGCGGAGAAATTACTGTTTGTGCATTTACAATATTCATTGATTTTTGCCATTGAAAAACGTCCAGAAATGATTGAAGCTACTGACTGAATGAAAGGAGCTGGCATCTCACTCTCTTTGAATCTTCTTTATCATGCTAAGAGGAGCAGGAAAAAGCAAAAAATTTCAGAATTGCACCTTGCAATGCGGAGAAATTACAGTTTGTGCATTTACAATATTCATTGATTTTTGCCATTGAAAAACGTCCAGAAATGATTGAAGCTACTGACTGAATGAAAGGAGCTGGCATCTCACTCTCTTTGAATCTTCTTTATCATGCTAAGAGGAGCAGGAAAAAGCAAAAAATTTCAGAATTGCACCTTGCAATGCGGAGAAATTACTGTTTGTGCATTTACAATATTCGTTGATTTTTGCCATTGAAAAACGTCCAGAAATGATTGAAGCTACTGACTGAATGAAAGGAGCTGGCATCTCACTCTCTTTGAATCTTCTTTATCATGCTAAGTGGGGGAGGAAAAAGCAAAAAATTTCAGAATTGCACCTTGCAATGCGGAGAAATTACTGTTTGTGCATTTACAATATTCATTGATTTTTGCCATTGAAAAACATCATGTTATTCATATACCAGAAATGTTTGAAGCTACTGACTGAATGAAAGGAGCTGGCATCTCACTCTCTTTGAATCTTCTTTATCATGCTAAGAGGAGCAGGAAAAAGCAAAAAATTTCAGAATTGCACCTTGCAATGCGGAGAAATTACTGTTTGTGCATTTACAATATTCATTGATTTTTGCCATTGAAAAACATCATGTTATTCATATACCAGAAATGTTTGAAGCTACTGACTGAATGAAAGGAGCTGGCATCTCACTCTCTTTGAATCTTCTTTATCATGCTAAGAGGAGCAGGAAAAAGCAAAAAATTTCAGAATTGCACCTTGCAATGTGGAGAAATTACTGTTTGTGCATTTACAATATTCATTGATTTTTACCATTGAAAAACGTCCAGAAATGATTGAAGCTACTGACTGAATGAAAGGAGCTGGCATCTCACTCTCTTTGAATCTTCTTTATCATGCTAAGAGGAGCAGGAAAAAGCAAAAAATTTCAGAATTGCACCTTGCAATGCGGAGAAATTACTGTTTGTGCATTTACAATATTCATTGATTTTTGCCATTGAAAAACATCATGTTATTCATATACCAGAAATGTTTGAAGCTACTGACTGAATGAAAGGAGCTGGAATCTCACTCTCTTTGAATCTTCTTTATCATGCTAAGAGGAGCAGGAAAAAGCAAAAAATTTCAGAATTGCACCTTGCAATGCGGAGAAATTACTGTTTGTGCATTTACAATATTCATTGATTTTTGCCATTGAAAAACATCATGTTATTCATATACCAGAAATGTTTGAAGCTACTGACTGAATGAAAGGAGCTGGCATCTCACTCTCTTTGAATCTTCTTTATCATGCTAAGAGGAGCAGGAAAAAGCAAAAAATTTCAGAATTGCACCTTGCAATGTGGAGAAATTACTGTTTGTGCATTTACAATATTCATTGATTTTTACCATTGAAAAACGTCCAGAAATGATTGAAGCTACTGACTGAATGAAAGTAGCTGGCATCTCACTCTCTTTGAATCTTCTTTATCATGCTAAGAGGAGCAGGAAAAAGCAAAAAATTTCAGACTTCCACCTTGCAATGCGGAGAAATTACTGTTTGTGCATTTACAATATTCATTGATTTTTGCCATTGAAAAACATCATGTTATTCATATACCAGAAATGTTTGAAGCTACTGACTGAATGAAAGGAGCTGGCATCTCACTCTCTTTGAATCCTCTTTATCATGCTAAGAGGAGCAGGAAAAAGCAAAAAATTTCAGAATTGCACCTTGCAATGCGGAGAAATTACTGTTTGTGCATTTACAATATTCATTGATTTTTGCCATTGAAAAACGTCCAGAAATGATTGAAGCTACTGACTGAATGAAAGGAGCTGGCATCTCACTCTCTTTGAATCTTCTTTATCATGCTAAGAGGAGCAGGAAAAAGCAAAAAATTTCAGAATTGCACCTTGCAATGCGGAGAAATTACTGTTTGTGCATTTACAATATTCATTGATTTTTGCCATTGAAAAACGTCCAGAAATGATTGAAGCTACTGACTGAATGAAAGGAGCTGGCATCTCACTCTCTTTGAATCTTCTTTATCATGCTAAGAGGAGCAGGAAAAAGCAAAAAATTTCAGAATTGCACCTTGCAATGCGGAGAAATTACTGTTTGTGCATTTACAATATTCATTGATTTTTGCCATTGAAAAACATGTTATTCATATACCAGAAATGTTTGAAGCTACTGACTGAATGAAAGGAGCTGGCACCTCACTCTCTTTGAATCTTATTTATCATGCTAAGAGGAGCGGGAAAAAGCAAAAAATTACAGAATTGCACCTTGCAATGCGGAGAAATTACTGTTTGTGCATTTACAATATTCATTGATTTTTGCCATTGAAAATCGTCCTGAAATGATTGAAGGTACTGACTGAATGAAAGGAGATGGCATCTCACTCTCTTTGAATCTTCTTTATCATGCTAAGAGGAGCAGGAAAAAGCAAAAAATTTCAGAATTGCACCTTGCAATGCGGAGAAATTACTGTTTGTGCATTTAAAATATTCATTGATTTTTGCCATTGAAAAACGTCCAGAAATGATTGAAGCTACTGACTGAATGAAAGGAGCTGGCATCTCACTCTCTTTGAATCTTCTTTATCATGCTAAGAGGAGTAGGAAAAAGCAAAAAATTTCAGAATTGCACCTTGCAATGCGGAGAAATTACAGTTTGTGCATTTACAATATTCATTGATTTTTGCCATTGAAAAACATCCAGAAATGATTGAAGCTACTGACTGAATGAAAGGAGCTGGCATCTCACTCTCTTTGAATCTTCTTTATCATGCTAAGAGGAGCAGGAAAAAGCAAAAAATTTCAGAATTGCACCTTGCAATGCGGAGAAATTACTGTTTGTGCATTTACAATATTCATTGATTTTTGCCATTGAAAAACATCATGTTATTCATATACCAGAAATGTTTGAAGCTACTGACTGAATGAAAGGAGCTGGCATCTCACTCTCTTTGAATCTTCTTTATCATGCTAAGAGGAGCAGGAAAAAGCAAAAAATTTCAGAATTGCACCTTGCAATGTGGAGAAATTACTGTTTGTGCATTTACAATATTCATTGATTTTTACCATTGAAAAACGTCCAGAAATGATTGAAGCTACTGACTGAATGAAAGTAGCTGGCATCTCACTCTCTTTGAATCTTCTTTATCATGCTAAGAGGAGCAGGAAAAAGCAAAAAATTTCAGACTTGCACCTTGCAATGCGGAGAAATTACTGTTTGTGCATTTACAATATTCATTGATTTTTGCCATTGAAAAACATCATGTTATTCATATACCAGAAATGTTTGAAGCTACTGACAATGAAAGGAGCTGGCATCTCACTCTCTTTGAATCTTCTTTATCATGCTAAGAGGAGCAGGAAAAAGCAAAAAATTTCAGAATTGCACCTTGCAATGCGGAGAAATTACTGTTTGTGCATTTACAATATTCATTGATTTTTGCCATTGAAAAACATCATGTTATTCATATACCAGAAATGTTTGAAGCTACTGACTGAATGAAAGGAGCTGGCATCTCACTCTCTTTGAATCTTCTTTATCATGCTAAGAGGAGCAGGAAAAAGCAAAAAATTTCAGAATTGCACCTTGCAATGTGGAGAAATTACTGTTTGTGCATTTACAATATTCATTGATTTTTACCATTGAAAAACGTCCAGAAATGATTGAAGCTACTGACTGAATGAAAGTAGCTGGCATCTCACTCTCTTTGAATCTTCTTTATCATGCTAAGAGGAGCAGGAAAAAGCAAAAAATTTCAGACTTGCACCTTGCAATGCGGAGAAATTACTGTTTGTGCATTTACAATATTCATTGATTTTTGCCATTGAAAAACATCATGTTATTCATATACCAGAAATGTTTGAAGCTACTGACTGAATGAAAGGAGCTGGCATCTCACTCTCTTTGAATCTTCTTTATCATGCTAAGAGGAGCAGGAAAAAGCAAAAAATTTCAGAATTGCACCTTGCAATGCGGAGAAATTACTGTTTGTGCATTTACAATATTCATTGATTTTTGCCATTGAAAAACGTCCAGAAATGATTGAAGCTACTGACTGAATGAAAGGAGCTGGCATCTCACTCTCTTTGAATCTTCTTTATCATGCTAAGAGGAGCAGGAAAAAGCAAAAAATTTCAGAATTGCACCTTGCAATGCGGAGAAATTACTGTTTGTGCATTTACAATATTCATTGATTTTTGCCATTGAAAAACATCATGTTATTCATATACCAGAAATGTTTGAAGCTACTGACTGAATGAAAGGAGCTGGCATCTCACTCTCTTTGAATCTTCTTTATCATGCTAAGAGGAGCAGGAAAAAGCAAAAAATTTCAGAATTGCACCTTGCAATGCGGAGAAATTACTGTTTGTGCATTTATAATATTCAATGATTTTTGCCATTGAAAAACGTCCAGAAATGATTGAAGCTACTGACTGAACGAAAGGAGCTGGCATCTCACTCTCTTTGAATCTTCTTTATCATGCTAAGAGGAGCAGGAAAAAGCAAAAAATTTCAGAATTGCACCTTGCAATGCGGAGAAATTACTGTTTGTGCATTTACAATATTCATTGATTTTTGCCATTGAAAAACATCATGTTATTCATATACCAGAAATGTTTGAAGCTACTGACTGAATGAAAGGAGCTGGCATCTCACTCTCTTTGAATCTTCTTTATCATGCTAAGAGGAGCAGGAAAAAGCAAAAAATTTCAGAATTGCACCTTGCAATGCGGAGAAATTACTGTTTGTGCATTTACAATATTCATTGATTTTTGCCATTGAAAAACGTCCAGAAATGATTGAAGCTACTGACTGAATGAAAGGAGCTGGCATCTCACTCTCTTTGAATCTTCTTTATCATGCTAAGAGGAGCAGGAAAAAGCAAAAAATTTCAGAATTGCACCTTGCAATGCGGAGAAATTACTGTTTGTGCATTTACAATATTCATTGATTTTTGCCATTGAAAAACGTCCAGAAATGATTGAAGCTACTGACTGAATGAAAGGAGCTGGCATCTCACTCTCTTTGAATCTTCTTTATCATGCTAAGAGGAGCAGGAAAAAGCAAAAAATTTCAGAATTGCATCTTGCAATGCGGAGAAATTACAGTTTGTGCATTTACAATATTCATTGATTTTTGCCATTGAAAAACATCCAGAAATGATTGAAGCTACTGACTGAATGAAAGGAGCTGGCATCTCACTCTCTTTGAATCTTCTTTATCATGCTAAGAGGAGCAGGAAAAAGCAAAAAATTTCAGAATTGCACCTTGCAATGCGGAGAAATTACTGTTTGTGCATTTACAATATTCATTGATTTTTGCCATTGAAAAACAGCATGTTATTCATATACCAGAAATGTTTGAAGCTACTGACTGAATGAAAGGAGCTGGCATCTCACTCTCTTTGAATCTTCTTTATCATGCTAAGAGGAGCAGGAAAAAGCAAAAAATTTCAGAATTGCACCTTGCAATGTGGAGAAATTACTGTTTGTGCATTTACAATATTCATTGATTTTTACCATTGAAAAACGTCCAGAAATGATTGAAGCTACTGACTGAATGAAAGTAGCTGGCATCTCACTCTCTTTGAATCTTCTTTATCATGCTAAGAGGAGCAGGAAAAAGCAAAAAATTTCAGACTTGCACCTTGCAATGCGGAGAAATTACTGTTTGTGCATTTACAATATTCATTGATTTTTGCCATTGAAAAACATCATGTTATTCATATACCAGAAATGTTTGAAGCTACTGACTGAATGAAAGGAGCTGGCATCTCACTCTCTTTGAATCTTCTTTATCATGCTAAGAGGAGCAGGAAAAAGCAAAAAATTTCAGAATTGCACCTTGCAATGCGGAGAAATTACTGTTTGTGCATTTACAATATTCATTGATTTTTGCCATTGAAAAACATCATGTTATTCACATACCAGAAATGTTTGAAGCTACTGACTGAATGAAAGGAGCTGGCATCTCACTCTCTTTGAATCTTCTTTATCATGCTAAGAGGAGCAGGAAAAAGCAAAAAATTTCAGAATTGCACCTTGCAATGTGGAGAAATTACTGTTTGTGCATTTACAATATTCATTGATTTTTACCATTGAAAAACGTCCAGAAATGTTTGAAGCTACTGACTGAATGAAAGGAGCTGGCATCTCACTCTCTTTGAATCTTCTTTATCATGCTAAGAGGAGCAGGAAAAAGCAAAAAATTTCAGAATTGCACCTTGCAATGCGGAGAAATTACTGTTTGTGCATTTACAATATTCATTGATTTTTGCCACTGAAAAACGTCCAGAAATGATTGAAGCTACTGACTGAATGAAAGGAGCTGGCATCTCACTCTCTTTGAATCTTCTTTATCATGCTAAGAGGAGCAGGAAAAAGCAAAAAATTTCAGAATTGCACCTTGCAATGCGGAGAAATTATTGTTTGTGCATTTACAATATTCATTGATTTTTGCCATTGAAAAACATCATGTTATTCATATACCAGAAATGTTTGAAGCTACTGACTGAATGAAAGGAGCTGGCATCTCACTCTCTTTGAATCTTCTTTATCATGCTAAGAGGAGCAGGAAAAAGCAAAAAATTTCAGAATTGCACCTTGCAATGCGGAGAAATTACTGTTTGTGCATTTATAATATTCAATGATTTTTGCCATTGAAAAACAACCAGAAATGATTGAAGCTACTGACTGAACGAAAGGAGCTGGCATCTCACTCTCTTTGAATCTTCTTTATCATGCTAAGAGGAGCAGGAAAAAGCAAAAATTTCAGAATTGCACCTTGCAATGCGGAGAAATTACTGTTTGTGCATTTACAATATTCATTGATTTTTGCCATTGAAAAACATCATGTTATTCATATACCAGAAATGTTTGAAGCTACTGACTGAATGAAAGGAGCTGGCATCTCACTCTCTTTGAATCTTCTTTATCATGCTAAGAGGAGCAGGAAAAAGCAAAAAATTTCAGAATTGCACCTTGCAATGCGGAGAAATTACTGTTTGTGCATTTACAATATTCATTGATTTTTGCCATTGAAAAACGTCCAGAAATGATTGAAGCTACTGACTGAATGAAAGGAGCTGGCATCTCACTCTCTTTGAATCTTCTTTATCATGCTAAGAGGAGCAGGAAAAAGCAAAAAATTTCAGAATTGCACCTTGCAATGCGGAGAAATTACTGTTTGTGCATTTACAATATTCATTGATTTTTGCCATTGAAAAACGTCCAGAAATGATTGAAGCTACTGACTAAATGAAAGGAGCTGGCATCTCACTCTCTTTGAATCTTGTTTATCATGCTAAGAGGAGCAGGAAAAAGCAAAAAATTTCAGAATTGCACCTTGCAATGCGGAGAAATTACTGTTTGTGCATTTAAAATATTCATTGATTTTTGCCATTGAAAAACGTCCAGAAATGATTGAAGCTACTGACTGAATGAAAGGAGCTGGCATCTCACTCTCTTTGAATCTTCTTTATCATGCTAAGAGGAGTAGGAAAAAGCAAAAAATTTCAGAATTGCACCTTGCAATGCGGAGAAATTACAGTTTGTGCATTTACAATATTCATTGATTTTTGCCATTGAAAAACATCCAGAAATGATTGAAGCTACTGACTGAATGAAAGGAGCTGGCATCTCACTCTCTTTGAATCTTCTTTATCATGCTAAGAGGAGCAGGAAAAAGCAAAAAATTTCAGAATTGCACCTTGCAATGCGGAGAAATTACTGTTTGTGCATTTACAATATTCATTGATTTTTGCCATTGAAAAACATCATGTTATTCATATACCAGAAATGTTTGAAGCTACTGACTGAATGAAAGGAGCTGGCATCTCACTCTCTTTGAATCTTCTTTATCATGCTAAGAGGAGCAGGAAAAAGCAAAAAATTTCAGAATTGCACCTTGCAATGTGGAGAAATTACTGTTTGTGCATTTACAATATTCATTGATTTTTACCATTGAAAAACGTCCAGAAATGATTGAAGCTACTGACTGAATGAAAGTAGCTGGCATCTCACTCTCTTTGAATCTTCTTTATCATGATAAGAGGAGCAGGAAAAAGCAAAAAATTTCAGACTTGCACCTTGCAATGCGGAGAAATTACTGTTTGTGCATTTACAATATTCATTGATTTTTGCCATTGAAAAACATCATGTTATTCATATACCAGAAATGTTTGAAGCTACTGACAATGAAAGGAGCTGGCATCTCACTCTCTTTGAATCTTCTTTATCATGCTAAGAGGAGCAGGAAAAAGCAAAAAATTTCAGAATTGCACCTTGCAATGCGGAGAAATTACTGTTTGTGCATTTACAATATTCATTGATTTTTGCCATTGAAAAACATCATGTTATTCATATACCAGAAATCTTTGAAGCTACTGACTGAATGAAAGGAGCTGGCATCTCACTCTCTTTGAATCTTCTTTATCATGCTAAGAGGAGCAGGAAAAAGCAAAAAATTTCAGAATTGCACCTTGCAATGTGGAGAAATTACTGTTTGTGCATTTACAATATTCATTGATTTTTACCATTGAAAAACGTCCAGAAATGATTGAAGCTACTGACTGAATGAAAGTAGCTGGCATCTCACTCTCTTTGAATCTTCTTTATCATGCTAAGAGGAGCAGGAAAAAGCAAAAAATTTCAGACTTGCACCTTGCAATGCGGAGAAATTACTGTTTGTGCATTTACAATATTCATTGATTTTTGCCATTGAAAAACATCATGTTATTCATATACCAGAAATGTTTGAAGCTACTGACTGAATGAAAGGAGCTGGCATCTCACTCTCTTTGAATCTTCTTTATCATGCTAAGAGGAGCAGGAAAAAGCAAAAAATTTCAGAATTGCACCTTGCAATGCGGAGAAATTACTGTTTGTGCATTTACAATATTCATTGATTTTTGCCATTGAAAAACGTCCAGAAATGATTGAAGCTACTGACTGAATGAAAGGAGCTGGCATCTCACTCTCTTAGAATCTTCTTTATCATGCTAAGAGGAGCAGGAAAAAGCAAAAAATTTCAGAATTGCACCTTGCAATGCGGAGAAATTACTGTTTGTGCATTTACAATATTCATTGATTTTTGCCATTGAAAAACATCATGTTATTCATATACCAGAAATGTTTGAAGCTACTGACTGAATGAAAGGAGCTGGCATCTCACTCTCTTTGAATCTTCTTTATCATGCTAAGAGGAGCAGGAAAAAGCAAAAAATTTCAGAATTGCACCTTGCAATGCGGAGAAATTACTGTTTGTGCATTTATAATATTCAATGATTTTTGCCATTGAAAAACGTCCAGAAATGATTGAAGCTACTGACTGAACGAAAGGAGCTGGCATCTCACTCTCTTTGAATCTTCTTTATCATGCTAAGAGGAGCAGGAAAAAGCAAAAAATTTCAGAATTGCACCTTGCAATGCGGAGAAATTACTGTTTGTGCATTTACAATATTCATTGATTTTTGCCATTGAAAAACATCATGTTATTCATATACCAGAAATGTTTGAAGCTACTGACTGAATGAAAGGAGCTGGCATCTCACTCTCTTTGAATCTTCTTTATCATGCTAAGAGGAGCAGGAAAAAGCAAAAAATTTCAGAATTGCACCTTGCAATGCGGAGAAATTACTGTTTGTGCATTTACAATATTCATTGATTTTTGCCATTGAAAAACGTCCAGAAATGATTGAAGCTACTGACTGAATGAAAGGAGCTGGCATCTCACTCTCTTTGAATCTTCTTTATCATGCTAAGAGGAGCAGGAAAAAGCAAAAAATTTCAGAATTGCACCTTGCAATGCGGAGAAATTACTGTTTGTGCATTTACAATATTCATTGATTTTTGCCATTGAAAAACGTCCAGAAATGATTGAAGCTACTGACTGAATGAAAGGAGCTGGCATCTCACTCTCTTTGAATCTTCTTTATCATGCTAAGAGGAGCAGGAAAAAGCAAAAAATTTCAGAATTGCATCTTGCAATGCGGAGAAATTACAGTTTGTGCATTTACAATATTCATTGATTTTTGCCATTGAAAAACATCCAGAAATGATTGAAGCTACTGACTGAATGAAAGGAGCTGGCATCTCACTCTCTTTGAATCTTCTTTATCATGCTAAGAGGAGCAGGAAAAAGCAAAAAATTTCAGAATTGCACCTTGCAATGCGGAGAAATTACTGTTTGTGCATTTACAATATTCATTGATTTTTGCCATTGAAAAACATCATGTTATTCATATACCAGAAATGTTTGAAGCTACTGACTGAATGAAAGGAGCTGGCATCTCACTCTCTTTGAATCTTCTTTATCATGCTAAGAGGAGCAGGAAAAAGCAAAAAATTTCAGAATTGCACCTTGCAATGTGGAGAAATTACTGTTTGTGCATTTACAATATTCATTGATTTTTACCATTGAAAAACGTCCAGAAATGATTGAAGCTACTGACTGAATGAAAGTAGCTGGCATCTCACTCTCTTTGAATCTTCTTTATCATGCTAAGAGGAGCAGGAAAAAGCAAAAAATTTCAGACTTGCACCTTGCAATGCGGAGAAATTACTGTTTGTGCATTTACAATATTCATTGATTTTTGCCAATGAAAAACATCATGTTATTCATATACCAGAAATGTTTGAAGCTACTGACTGAATGAAAGGAGCTGGCATCTCACTCTCTTTGAATCTTCTTTATCATGCTAAGAGGAGCAGGAAAAAGCAAAAAATTTCAGAATTGCACCTTGCAATGCGGAGAAATTACTGTTTGTGCATTTACAATATTCATTGATTTTTGCCATTGAAAAACATCATGTTATTCACATACCAGAAATGTTTGAAGCTACTGACTGAATGAAAGGAGCTGGCATCTCACTCTCTTTGAATCTTCTTTATCATGCTAAGAGGAGCAGGAAAAAGCAAAAAATTTCAGAATTGCACCTTGCAATGTGGAGAAATTACTGTTTGTGCATTTACAATATTCATTGATTTTTACCATTGAAAAACGTCCAGAAATGATTGAAGCTACTGACTGAATGAAAGTAGCTGGCATCTCACTCTCTTTGAATCTTCTTTATCATGCTAAGAGGAGCAGGAAAAAGCAAAAAATTTCAGACTTGCACCTTGCAATGCGGAGAAATTACTGTTTGTGCATTTACAATATTCATTGATTTTTGCCATTGAAAAACATCATGTTATTCATATACCAGAAATGTTTGAAGCTACTGACTGAATGAAAGGAGCTGGCATCTCACTCTCTTTGAATCTTCTTTATCATGCTAAGAGGAGCAGGAAAAAGCAAAAAATTTCAGAATTGCACCTTGCAATGCGGAGAAATTACTGTTTGTGCATTTACAATATTCATTGATTTTTGCCACTGAAAAACGTCCAGAAATGATTGAAGCTACTGACTGAATGAAAGGAGCTGGCATCTCACTCTCTTTGAATCTTCTTTATCATGCTAAGAGGAGCAGGAAAAAGCAAAAAATTTCAGAATTGCACCTTGCAATGCGGAGAAATTATTGTTTGTGCATTTACAATATTCATTGATTTTTGCCATTGAAAAACATCATGTTATTCATATACCAGAAATGTTTGAAGCTACTGACTGAATGAAAGGAGCTGGCATCTCACTCTCTTTGAATCTTCTTTATCATGCTAAGAGGAGCAGGAAAAAGCAAAAAATTTCAGAATTGCACCTTGCAATGCGGAGAAATTACTGTTTGTGCATTTATAATATTCAATGATTTTTGCCATTGAAAAACATCCAGAAATGATTGAAGCTACTGACTGAACGAAAGGAGCTGGCATCTCACTCTCTTTGAATCTTCTTTATCATGCTAAGAGGAGCAGGAAAAAGCAAAAATTTCAGAATTGCACCTTGCAATGCGGAGAAATTACTGTTTGTGCATTTACAATATTCATTGATTTTTGCCATTGAAAAACATCATGTTATTCATATACCAGAAATGTTTGAAGCTACTGACTGAATGAAAGGAGCTGGCATCTCACTCTCTTTGAATCTTCTTTATCATGCTAAGAGGAGCAGGAAAAAGCAAAAAATTTCAGAATTGCACCTTGCAATGCGGAGAAATTACTGTTTGTGCATTTACAATATTCATTGATTTTTGCCATTGAAAAACGTCCAGAAATGATTGAAGCTACTGACTGAATGAAAGGAGCTGGCATCTCACTCTCTTTGAATCTTCTTTATCATGCTAAGAGGAGCAGGAAAAAGCAAAAAATTTCAGAATTGCACCTTGCAATGCGGAGAAATTACTGTTTGTGCATTTACAATATTCATTGATTTTTGCCATTGAAAAACGTCCAGAAATGATTGAAGCTACTGACTAAATGAAAGGAGCTGGCATCTCACTCTCTTTGAATCTTGTTTATCATGCTAAGAGGAGCAGGAAAAAGCAAAAAATTTCAGAATTGCACCTTGCAATGCGGAGAAATTACTGTTTGTGCATTTACAATATTCATTGATTTTTGCCATTGAAAAACGTCCAGAAATGATTGAAGCTACTGACTGAATGAAAGGAGCTGGCATCTCACTCTCTTTGAATCTTCTTTATCATGCTAAGAGGAGCAGGAAAAAGCAAAAAATTTCAGAATTGCACCTTGCAATGCGGAGAAATTACAGTTTGTGCATTTACAATATTCATTGATTTTTGCCATTGAAAAACATCCAGAAATGATTGAAGCTACTGACTGAATGAAAGGAGCTGGCATCTCACTCTCTTTGAATCTTCTTTATCATGCTAAGAGGAGCAGGAAAAAGCAAAAAATTTCAGAATTGCACCTTGCAATGCGGAGAAATTACTGTTTGTGCATTTACAATATTCATTGATTTTTGCCATTGAAAAACATCATGTTATTCATATACCAGAAATGTTTGAAGCTACTGACTGAATGAAAGGAGCTGGCATCTCACTCTCTTTGAATCTTCTTTATCATGCTAAGAGGAGCAGGAAAAAGCAAAAAATTTCAGAATTGCACCTTGCAATGTGGAGAAATTACTGTTTGTGCATTTACAATATTCATTGATTTTTACCATTGAAAAACGTCCAGAAATGATTGAAGCTACTGACTGAATGAAAGTAGCTGGCATCTCACTCTCTTTGAATCTTCTTTATCATGCTAAGAGGAGCAGGAAAAAGCAAAAAATTTCAGACTTGCACCTTGCAATGCGGAGAAATTACTGTTTGTGCATTTACAATATTCATTGATTTTTGCCATTGAAAAACATCATGTTATTCATATACCAGAAATGTTTGAAGCTACTGACTGAATGAAAGGAGCTGGCATCTCACTCTCTTTGAATCTTCTTTATCATGCTAAGAGGAGCAGGAAAAAGCAAAAAATTTCAGAATTGCACCTTGCAATGCGGAGAAATTACTGTTTGTGCATTTACAATATTCATTGATTTTTGCCATTGAAAAACATCATGTTATTCATATACCAGAAATGTTTGAAGCTACTGACTGAATGAAAGGAGCTGGCATCTCACTCTCTTTGAATCTTGTTTATCATGCTAAGAGGAGCAGGAAAAAGCAAAAAATTTCAGAATTGCACCTTGCAATGCGGAAAAATTACTGTTTGTGCATTTACAATATTCATTGATTTTTGCCATTGAAAAACGTCCAGAAATGATTGAAGCTACTGACTGAATGAAAGGAGCTGGCATCTCACTCTCTTTGAATCTTCTTTATCATGCTAAGAGGAGCAGGAAAAAGCAAAAAATTTCAGAATTGCACCTTGCAATGCGGAGAAATTACAGTTTGTGCATTTACAATATTCATTGATTTTTGCCATTGAAAAACATCCAGAAATGATTGAAGCTACTGACTGAATGAAAGGAGCTGGCATCTCACTCTCTTTGAATCTTCTTTATCATGCTAAGAGGAGCAGGAAAAAGCAAAAAATTTCAGAATTGCACCTTGCAATGCGGAGAAATTACTGTTTGTGCATTTACAATATTCATTGATTTTTGCCATTGAAAAACATCATGTTATTCATATACCAGAAATGTTTGAAGCTACTGACTGAATGAAAGGAGCTGGCATCTCACTCTCTTTGAATCTTCTTTATCATGCTAAGAGGAGCAGGAAAAAGCAAAAAATTTCAGAATTGCACCTTGCAATGTGGAGAAATTACTGTTTGTGCATTTACAATATTCATTGATTTTTACCATTGAAAAACGTCCAGAAATGATTGAAGCTACTGACTGAATGAAAGTAGCTGGCATCTCACTCTCTTTGAATCTTCTTTATCATGCTAAGAGGAGCAGGAAAAAGCAAAAAATTTCAGACTTGCACCTTGCAATGCGGAGAAATTACTGTTTGTGCATTTACAATATTCATTGATTTTTGCCATTGAAAAACATCATGTTATTCATATACCAGAAATGTTTGAAGCTACTGACTGAATGAAAGGAGCTGGCATCTCACTCTCTTTGAATCTTCTTTATCATGCTAAGAGGAGCAGGAAAAAGCAAAAAATTTCAGAATTGCACCTTGCAATGCGGAGAAATTACTGTTTGTGCATTTACAATATTCATTGATTTTTGCCATTGAAAAACATCATGTTATTCATATACCAGAAATGTTTGAAGCTACTGACTGAATGAAAGGAGCTGGCATCTCACTCTCTTTGAATCTTCTTTATCATGCTAAGAGGAGCAGGAAAAAGCAAAAAATTTCAGAATTGCACCTTGCAATGTGGAGAAATTACTGTTTGTGCATTTACAATATTCATTGATTTTTACCATTGAAAAACGTCCAGAAATGATTGAAGCTACTGACTGAATGAAAGTAGCTGGCATCTCACTCTCTTTGAATCTTCTTTATCATGCTAAGAGGAGCAGGAAAAAGCAAAAAATTTCAGACTTGCACCTTGCAATGCGGAGAAATTACTGTTTGTGCATTTACAATATTCATTGATTTTTGCCATTGAAAAACATCATGTTATTCATATACCAGAAATGTTTGAAGCTACTGACTGAATGAAAGGAGCTGGCATCTCACTCTCTTTGAATCTTCTTTATCATGCTAAGAGGAGCAGGAAAAAGCAAAAAATTTCAGAATTGCACCTTGCAATGCGGAGAAATTACTGTTTGTGCATTTATAATATTCAATGATTTTTGCCATTGAAAAACATCCAGAAATGATTGAAGCTACTGACTGAACGAAAGGAGCTGGCATCTCACTCTCTTTGAATCTTCTTTATCATGCTAAGAGGAGCAGGAAAAAGCAAAAAATTTCAGAATTGCACCTTGCAATGCGGAGAAATTACTGTTTGTGCATTTACAATATTCATTGATTTTTGCCATTGAAAAACATCATGTTATTCATATACCAGAAATGTTTGAAGCTACTGACTGAATGAAAGGAGCTGGCATCTCACTCTCTTTGAATCTTCTTTATCATGCTAAGAGGAGCAGGAAAAAGCAAAAAATTTCAGAATTGCACCTTGCAATGCGGAGAAATTACTGTTTGTGCATTTACAATATTCATTGATTTTTGCCATTGAAAAACGTCCAGAAATGATTGAAGCTACTGACTGAATGAAAGGAGCTGGCATCTCACTCTCTTTGAATCTTCTTTATCATGCTAAGAGGAGCAGGAAAAAGCAAAAAATTTCAGAATTGCACCTTGCAATGCGGAGAAATTACTGTTTGTGCATTTACAATATTCATTGATTTTTGCCATTGAAAAACGTCCAGAAATGATTGAAGCTACTGACTGAATGAAAGGAGCTGGAATCTCACTCTCTTTGAATCTTGTTTATCATGCTAAGAGGAGCAGGAAAAAGCAAAAAATTTCAGAATTGCACCTTGCAATGCGGAGAAATTACTGTTTGTGCATTTACAATATTCATTGATTTTTGCCATTGAAAAACGTCCAGAAATGATTGAAGCTACTGACTGAATGAAAGGAGCTGGCATCTCACTCTCTTTGAATCTTCTTTATCATGCTAAGAGGAGCAGGAAAAAGCAAAAAATTTCAGAATTGCACCTTGCAATGCGGAGAAATTACTGTTTGTGCATTTACAATATTCATTGATTTTTGCCATTGAAAAACATCATGTTATTCATATACCAGAAATGTTTGAAGCTACTGACTGAATGAAAGGAGCTGGCATCTCACTCTCTTTGAATCTTCTTTATCATGCTAGGATTAGCAGGAAAAAGCAAAAAATTTCCGAATTGCACCTTGCAATGTGGAGAAATTACTGTTTGTGCATTTACAATATTCATTGATTTTTGCCATTGAAAAACGTCCAGAAATGATTGAAGCTACTGACTGAATGAAAGGAGCTGGCATCTCACTCTCTTTGAATCTTCTTTATCATGCTAAGAGGAGCAGGAAAAAGCAAAAAATTTCAGAATTGCACCTTGCAATGCGGAGAAATTACTGTTTGTGCATTTACAATATTCATTGATTTTTGCCATTGAAAAACGTCCAGAAATGATTGAAGCTACTGACTGAATGAAAGGAGCTGGCATCTCACTCTCTTTGAATCTTGTTTATCATGCTAAGAGGAGCAGGAAAAAGCAAAAAATTTCAGAATTGCACCTTGCAATGCGGAGAAATTACTGTTTGTGCATTTACAATATTCATTGATTTTTGCCATTGAAAAACGTCCAGAAATGATTGAAGCTACTGACTGAATGAAAGGAGCTGGCATCTCACTCTCTTTGAATCTTCTTTATCATGCTAATAGGAGCAGGAAAAAGCCAAAAATTTCAGAATTGCACCTTGCAATGCGGAGAAATTACTGTTTGTGCATTTACAATATTCATTGATTTTTGCCATTGAAAAACATCATGTTATTCATATACCAGAAATGATTGAAGCTACTGACTGAATGAAAGGAGCTGGCATCTCACTCTCTTTGAATCTTCTTTATCATGCTAAGAGGAGCAGGAAAAAGCAAAAAAATTCAGAAATGCACCTTGCAATGCGGAGAAATTATTTTTTGTGCATTTACAATATTCATTGATTTTTGCCATTGAAAAACATCATGTTATTCATATACCAGAAATGTTTGAAGCTACTGACTGAATGAAAGGAGCTGACATCTCACTCTCTTTGAGTCTTCTTTATCATGCTAAGAGGAGCAGGAAAAAGCAAAAAATTTCAGAATTGCACCTTGCAATGCGGAGAAATTACTGTTTGTGCATTTACAATATTCATTGATTTTTGCCATTGAAAAACGTCCAGAAATGATTGAAGCTACTGACTGAATGAAAGGAGCTGGCATCTCACTCTCTTTGAATCTTCTTTATCATGCTAAGAGGAGCAGGAAAAAGCAAAAAATTTCAGAATTGCACCTTGCAATGCGGAGAAATTACTGTTTGTGCATTTACAATATTCATTGATTTTTGCCATTGAAAAACATCATGTTATTCATATACCAGAAATGTTTGAAGCTACTGACTGAATGAAAGGAGCTGGCATCTCACTCTCTTTGAATCTTCTTTATCATGCTAAGAGGAGCAGGAAAAAGCAAAAAATTTCAGAATTGCACCTTGCAATGCGGAGAAATTACTGTTTGTGCATTTACAATATTCATTGATTTTTGCCATTGAAAAACGTCCAGAAATGATTGAAGCTACTGACTGAATGAAAGGAGCTGGCATCTCACTCTCTTTGAATCTTGTTTATCATGCTAAGAGGAGCAGGAAAAAGCAAAAAATTTCAGAATTGCACCTTGCAATGCGGAGAAATTACTGTTTGTGCATTTACAATATTCATTGATTTTTGCCATTGAAAAACGTCCAGAAATGATTGAAGCTACTGACTGAATGAAAGGAGCTGGCATCTCACTCTCTTTGAATCTTCTTTATCATGCTAAGAGGAGCAGGAAAAAGCAAAAAATTTCAGAATTGCACCTTGCAATGCGGAGAAATTACTGTTTGTGCATTTACAATATTCATTGATTTTTGCCATTGAAAAACATCATGTTATTCATATACCAGAAATGTTTGAAGCTACTGACTGAATGAAAGGAGCTGGCATCTCACTCTCTTTGAATCTTCTTTATCATGCTAGGATTAGCAGGAAAAAGCAAAAAATTTCCGAATTGCACCTTGCAATGTGGAGAAATTACTGTTTGTGCATTTACAATATTCATTGATTTTTGCCATTGAAAAACGTCCAGAAATGATTGAAGCTACTGACTGAATGAAAGGAGCTGGCATCTCACTCTCTTTGAATCTTCTTTATCATGCTAAGAGGAGCAGGAAAAAGCAAAAAATTTCAGAATTGCACCTTGCAATGCGGAGAAATTACTGTTTGTGCATTTACAATATTCATTGATTTTTGCCTTTGAAAAACGTCCAGAAATGATTGAAGCTACTGACTGAATGAAAGGAGCTGGCATCTCACTCTCTTTGAATCTTGTTTATCATGCTAAGAGGAGCAGGAAAAAGCAAAAAATTTCAGAATTGCACCTTGCAATGCGGAGAAATTACTGTTTGTGCATTTACAATATTCATTGATTTTTGCCATTGAAAAACGTCCAGAAATGATTGAAGCTACTGACTGAATGAAAGGAGCTGGCATCTCACTCTCTTTGAATCTTCTTTATCATGCTAATAGGAGCAGGAAAAAGCCAAAAATTTCAGAATTGCACCTTGCAATGCGGAGAAATTACTGTTTGTGCATTTACAATATTCATTGATTTTTGCCATTGAAAAACATCATGTTATTCATATACCAGAAATGATTGAAGCTACTGACTGAATGAAAGGAGCTGGCATCTCACTCTCTTTGAATCTTCTTTATCATGCTAAGAGGAGCAGGAAAAAGCAAAAAATTTCAGAATTGAACCTTGCAATGCGGAGAAATTACTGTTTGTGCATTTACAATATTCATTGATTTTTGCCATTGAAAAACGTCCAGAAATGATTGAAGCTACTGACTGAATGAAAGGAGCTGGCATCTCACTCTCTTTGAATCTTCTTTATCATGCTAAGAGGAGCAGGAAAAAGCAAAAAATTCAGAATTGCACCTTGCAATGCGGAGAAATTATTTTTTGTGCATTTACAATATTCATTGATTTTTGCCATTGAAAAACATCATGTTATTCATATACCAGAAATGTTTGAAGCTACTGACTGAATGAAAGGAGCTGACATCTCACTCTCTTTGAGTCTTCTTTATCATGCTAAGAGGAGCAGGAAAAAGCAAAAAATTTCAGAATTGCACCTTGCAATGCGGAGAAATTACTGTTTGTGCATTTACAATATTCATTGATTTTTGCCATTGAAAAACGTCCAGAAATGATTGAAGCTACTGACTGAATGAAAGGAGCTGGCATCTCACTCTCTTTGAATCTTCTTTATCATGCTAAGAGGAGCAGGAAAAAGCAAAAAATTTCAGAATTGCACCTTGCAATGCGGAGAAATTACTGTTTGTGCATTTACAATATTCATTGATTTTTGCCATTGAAAAACATCATGTTATTCATATACCAGAAATGTTTGAAGCTACTGACTGAATGAAAGGAGCTGGCATCTCACTCTCTTTGAATCTTCTTTATCATGCTAAGAGGAGCAGGAAAAAGCAAAAAATTTCAGAATTGCACCTTGCAATGCGGAGAAATTACTGTTTGTGCATTTACAATATTCATTGATTTTTGCCATTGAAAAACATCATGTTATTCATATACCAGAAATGTTTGAAGCTACTGACTGAATGAAAGGAGCTGGCATCTCACTCTCTTTGAATCTTCTTTATCATGCTAAGAGGAGCAGGAAAAAGCAAAAAATTTCAGAATTGCACCTTGCAATGTGGAGAAATTACTGTTTGTGCATTTACAATATTCATTGATTTTTCCATTGAAAAACGTCCAGAAATGATTGAAGCTACTGACTGAATGAAAGTAGCTGGCATCTCACTCTCTTTGAATCTTCTTTATCATGCTAAGAGGAGCAGGAAAAAGCAAAAAATTTCAGACTTGCACCTTGCAATGCGGAGAAATTACTGTTTGTGCATTTACAATATTCATTGATTTTTGCCATTGAAAAACATCATGTTATTCATATACCAGAAATGTTTGAAGCTACTGACTGAATGAAAGGAGCTGGCATCTCACTCTCTTTGAATCTTCTTTATCATGCTAAGAGGAGCAGGAAAAAGCAAAAAATTTCAGAATTGCACCTTGCAATGCGGAGAAATTACTGTTTGTGCATTTACAATATTCATTGATTTTTGCCATTGAAAAACATCATGTTATTCATATACCAGAAATGTTTGAAGCTACTGACTGAATGAAAGGAGCTGGCATCTCACTCTCTTTGAATCTTCTTTATCATGCTAAGAGGAGCAGGAAAAAGCAAAAAATTTCAGAATTGCACCTTGCAATGTGGAGAAATTACTGTTTGTGCATTTACAATATTCATTGATTTTTACCATTGAAAAACGTTCAGAAATGATTGAAGCTACTGACTGAATGAAAGTAGCTGGCATCTCACTCTCTTTGAATCTTCTTTATCATGCTAAGAGGAGCAGGAAAAAGCAAAAAATTTCAGACTTGCACCTTGCAATGCGGAGAAATTACTGTTTGTGCATTTACAATATTCATTGATTTTTGCCATTGAAAACATCATGTTATTCATATACCAGAAATGTTTGAAGCTACTGACTGAATGAAAGGAGCTGGCATCTCACTCTCTTTGAATCTTCTTTATCATGCTAAGAGGAGCAGGAAAAAGCAAAAAATTTCGGAATTGCACCTTGCAATGCGGAGAAATTACTGTTTGTGCATTTACAATATTCATTGATTTTTGCCATTGAAAAACGTCCAGAAATGATTGAAGCTACTGACTGAATGAAAGGAGCTGGCATCTCACTCTCTTTGAATCTTCTTTATCATGCTAAGAGGAGCAGGAAAAAGCAAAAAATTTCAGAATTGCACCTTGCAATGCGGAGAAATTACTGTTTGTGCATTTACAATATTCATTGATTTTTGCCATTGAAAAACATCATGTTATTCATATACCAGAAATGTTTGAAGCTACTGACTGAATGAAAGGAGCTGGCATCTCACTCTCTTTGAATCTTCTTTATCATGCTAAGAGGAGCAGGAAAAAGCAAAAAATTTCAGAATTGCACCTTGCAATGTGGAGAAATTACTGTTTGTGCATTTACAATATTCATTGATTTTTACCATTGAAAAACGTCCAGAAATGAATTGAAGCTACTGACTGAATGAAAGTAGCTGGCATCTCACTCTCTTTGAATCTTCTTTATCATGCTAAGAGGAGCAGGAAAAAGCAAAAAATTTCAGAATTGCACCTTGCAATGCGGAGAAATTACTGTTTGTGCATTTACAATATTCATTGATTTTTGCCATTGAAAACATCATGTTATTCATATACCAGAAATGTTTGAAGCTACTGACTGAATGAAAGGAGCTGGCATCTCACTCTCTTTGAATCTTCTTTATCATGCTAAGAGGAGCAGGAAAAAGCTAAAAATTTCAGAATTGCACCTTGCAATGCGGAGAAATTACTGTTTGTGCATTTATAATATTCATTGATTTTTGCCATTGAAAAACGTCCAGAAATGATTGAAGCTACTGACTGAATGAAAGGAGCTGGCATCTCACTCTCTTTGAATCTTCTTTATCATGCTAAGAGGAGCAGGAAAAAGCAAAAAATTTCAGAATTGCACCTTGCAAATGCGGAGAAATTACTGTTTGTGCATTTACAATATTCATTGATTTTTGCCATTGAAAAACATCATGTCTTCAGTATACCAGAAATGTTTGAAGCTACTGACTGAATGAAAGGAGCTGGCATCTCACTCTCTTTGAATCTTCTTTATCATGCTAAGAGGAGCAGGAAAAAGCAAAAAATTTCAGAATTGCACCTTGCAATGTGGAGAAATTACTGTTTGTGCATTTACAATATTCATTGATTTTTACCATTGAAAAACGTCCAGAATGATTGAAGCTACTGACTGAATGAAGTAGCTGGCATCTCACTCTCTTTGAATCTTCTTTATCATGCTAAGAGGAGCAGGAAAAAAGCAAAAAATTTCAGACTTGCACCTTGCAATGCGGAGAAATACTGTTTGTGCATTTACAATATTCATTGATTTTTGAAATTGAAAAACATCATGTTTATTCATATACCAGAAATGTTTGAAGCTACTGACTGAATGAAAGGAGCTGGCATCTCACTCTCTTTGAATCTTCTTTATCATGCTAAGAGGAGCAGGAAAAAGCAAAAATTCAGAATTGCACCTTGCAATGCGGAGAAATTACTGTTTGTGCATTTACAATATTCATTGATTTTTGCCATTGAAAAACATCATGTTATTCATATACCAGAAATGTTTGAAGCTACTGACTGAATGAAAGGAGCTGGCATCTCACTCTCTTTGAATCTTCTTTATCATGCTAAGAGGAGCAGGAAAAAGCAAAAAATTTTCAGAATTGCACCTTGCAATGTGGAGAATTACTGTTTGTGCATTTACAATATTCATTGATTTTACCATTGAAAAACGTTCAGAAATGATTGAAGCTAAAGAGGAGCAGGAAAAAAAAAAGCAAAAAAATATCAGAATTGCACCTTTGCAATGGTGAGAAGGAAATACTGTTTGTGCATTTACTTAATACATTGATTTT